>NW_026534170.1:0-4295 GCF_026225885.1 Hylaeus anthracinus | reverse complement strand
AACGTACATGTTTCCTTCTTTCTTTTTGTAATGAATGATATCACGAACAATTTCTGAAGCATAAACTGAAACATATGAAACAAAACTTGAGGTTTGGTTTTTTAGACACGCCAAGTTCAAGTTATCATACTGATTTTGACCATTCCTCTCGAAGACGAGTATTGGGTTTCGATTTCCAACTTTCTACATTCCACTTCTCGATCCTAAATATGCATTAGTATGTGTACTCTATAACATAAACTTGTTCAATGGATTAATATATACATACAAATAGAAATATGACAGCAGAAAAGATTATTTTGAATATTAATCGTACTGCAATTGAAATTCAAATACAAAAAAGTTCAACTTAAATTTTGAATTTCGACTCATTTGAAAAAAATTAAAAAATGTGCCGTAATATTTTCTAATATTCGATTCAAGCAAAGTTTACAAATGTCTTCATTTAACGACAATATGTTAATCTAAATCGAACCCACTCTTACAATAAAAGAAATATATGGTTCATAGAAATGAAACGACTTGTTACGTGAAATAAAACATACAAATTTCCCGATATGATTATACTTTATACATAGCAGTATTTCTATTGTCAAAGAATCAATTCAAAATTCGCCACAGTCACCTGCAACAGAACAAAAGTATATTATTCTCTATTCTTCAAATATAAAAAAAAAAATCCGTAGATGGTTTCCTTCTCCAGATGTCCTAGCTGAAATATGCAGTTACCTCAGAACGGACACGATTTATCAAACGCAACACTAAAACCAAACGCGAATTGCCCAATTGACACACAATGATATCCCACGTTGGGGTACATGACCCATCAAAATAAACTTAAATTATTACAACTACAGGCGAGTACAGTGACAACATAGTAATAATGATTCCCCATCTTCGAATTCGAAGATGGAGAGCCATTCGTTGCAGCCCTTTCTTGTGACAATTTGTCAGAGCCTTTCTTCTTTCTTCGGACGCATTGTCCCATCTGAAACTTATAGCTAGGCTCGAGGTTCCGTGCAATACGTGGACGTTCAACCATTCGATGAACCACACGTCTAGAACCTCGAGGGAACGAGCGTTTCGAACTACCCTACTGATCACGACCGCGACCGCGAAGAAACGACTCACAGAGTCGAGACCCGAAGAATCGAGAGCAGATTCCGAAACAAACGGACAGAATCTCCGTTTGTATCGTGATCGCAACGACTCCTCAAACCCACCTACAGATGCAGACCCATCACGTACGCGCGCGACCTACCCAACTAAAGTGACGAGATCTGCCCTGGACCCTACCTACTGGGACTTAACATACACACAAGAAGTTAAGTTACCTACCTACCTAACCCTATATTTAAAAATGGCAAAACAATCACACCAACACACACGCTCAACGATCCTCAATCAAGGCTCTCGGGCGCCATCTAATCTAGGAAGATGTCCCGGGACACCTCCGACACCCGAGGATACCATACACAACATTCACACTCTAAAGGTACGTACCAGATCCTGAAATCGACTGACAAAGGCTAGCGACCATTGCGTATATGTATGATGTATATATCAATATTTATTTGCAAAGCTTGAATGTAATATAATCGTTGATAATTATATGCGTTAGATCAATCATACAGTAGTTTCATCCTTTTATTAATGTATCATTGATTACGGAGAAAGGTTAATATTGAAGCTAGAATGCATAGCAATAAAAATGTAATGGTACGAAATACCATTTCATTTATAGAGTAAAATGAATGTATGAATCAATCATACAGTTCATTTTCAATTAATTATCGCGAATGTTGCACTTTCATGAATTTATCATTGATTTATGATAATGTTTAATATCGAAGCTACAATGAATAGTAATAGAAGTATTTAGGTACGAACAACCATTTCATTTATGGATTATAATGAATGTGTAAACCGGCGCAATTCCACATCCTAACCACACACACACACACACGCGCGCGCGTGGAAAGTACGTCGGTGCACGATTCGCTAGCCAGAGTTAGTCGCCACACATATAAATTTTATAAACTAAGTCATCGTGCCCATTGCCTTCGCTCATTCAAGTAGCACCTGGGCACGTGAATGAGTTCAGACAAAGAACACGAAAGGGTTAAATCTGAAAATCCTGAGCTTGAAAGAGTAATTAGATAGAATTAGTAGAATCTAAGAAGGCTAGCATCTCTTCGTTAAATATTACTTTATTTTTAATTAAAATGACTCGACTTTTTCCAAGTAAAAATTCAAAGTTGAAAAATAAGCATGCATTAAATTGAAACAATTTAATTATGAAAAAGAATGAGTTTAATCGAAGTCGAGTTAATTCTAAACAAAATATTATTAGCATGACTTTATAATAATATATAATTTAGTTTGAAAAGTTAAGATGCATATTTATATCATATCAAGTGATTCCCTTGTAAAAATATATTTTTAAATACGAAAGGGTACAAATCATATTACTTTGACGCAGGAATCGACTTATCGCGAAGCGTTCTTCTTGCACATATCGACAAATTTTATACGGAAAGAATTTATACTTATTACTGTACACGTTCAAATAGAAATAGAATTTGAACGTGTAGTTTGAACAATTTCAAAAGGAAGAAGTATTTCAATAATATAAATTGAATCATATAAAGTATCAAATATTTATTGAATTTTAATTTAATACTCAATCAGCAAATCAATTATCAGTATTTCAAAACTGTATTCATTTAAAAAATAGTATGTAAACACTAACATATTATTAATAGAAAACGCAAAGTACAAGAAGACCCTATCCTATACTAATAAATATAAAACAAGAAATGTTCACTATTCACGAGTACGCCAAGCAATGCATACTCGTGGCCACATTACTCGCCAAAGACCACGTATACAACCAATCACCCGGTGCCGATTCGGACCTTTCGTCCTACGGCATGATCGGGGACCGGAGGAACCATGTGAAACATTTGACTCACCGAACGCTGTCTCGATAGTGGACATCGTAGTAGCTCAGGATCTCGTCAATCATCGTAGTGGCTCTGCATCGTGACGATCGTCGCAGTACCTCAGTTGAACTGTCGAATGATTCGATGGACTGTAAAGAATCTGTAAAATAGTACAAAATTAGTCATCAGTTTCAATCGTCATAATTATAGGGATATCAATTTTAATAGAAAAGAATGCAAAACACAAAAGCAATATATTAGATATAATTATAAAGAGCATAATTATATCAACACATTGTCAATCAGCTGCTTTAATCATTTCAATTAAACTACAGCAAAGCTAATAAAAGAAAGAGTATGTAGATACTTACATTACTTATTGGTTGAACACCGCTTAATACTCGTCTTCAGTTTACTGACTCTATTACCGGTATCGAGAAATGTTAGAAAGAAGATCAGAAAAAATAATTCACAAATGCGACAGAATATTGTAGCCGGCGAACAAGTATGACTCTACGCGAGTGAAAAAATAAGAGCCACGATGCTTGAGAAGGAATTCTCAATACGCAATAAACACTGATTCTATATCGCGTATGCCCTAAAATATTTACGAAAATCTACTCGATACCACTGTGTATCGAAACAAATGAGAAAACTTGTACGTAGTAAGCACTGACTCTACCAACCGCTTTGCGCGCGGTCACCAAATAGCTGTAAGAAAGACAAGGTTAGAAACAAAAACAAGATAAGCAAGCCACGGCCGGTGTCTTCCAAGCAATTTGGCCTTGTGTCTCTGACCAACTGCACATATGTATACAGAAATACTGCCATGCCTACGAAGTATAAACATATCGAACGGTCTCACCCGTTGTGAATTGAAATATAATACCCCTAAAATCGAATGCTCGATGAAAAGAAACCGAAGCCGATCGATAGTTTACTGCGCAATATAAATTGATTTATAAATTTTAAGTTTATCAATGCCAATCACGAATCGAAAGAAAATCAGAGTAGAACGCGAATTAACAAAAGAAAAATAGATATACAATTAATCGCGAAGTACTCTCACCAACGTAATAAATGTCCCGTGCGCCTTGATGCGGCCATCTTCTTTTCTCTTCGGTCGGCTCGTGTCGTTCTTGCAGTTAGAGGCACGCGCCACTTGTCCTTGTATGCTGTTTCTTTTCTGCTGCGTCCGTCCTTCTCCTTGAATGCGAACTCTGTTGTTACGGGGAGGTAGAGACATGACTAGAGAAATGGGATCTGTAATAAACGGAAAACACAGTTTTCTAATCGTTAACACCGAAAGTAATATTTAACATTTAAATATATTTACCTTTGTTACTGGAG
>NW_026534169.1:0-2181 GCF_026225885.1 Hylaeus anthracinus | reverse complement strand
CTCATCCGCGTCTTCCCCCAAATCATTATTGTATTCGAGTCAAAATAAGGGGAGTAATCTCTCTGCGTGACTCTATACCCAAGACGTCTTACGAGAAGAAAACTCCCCAAATGTTGTTCGAAGCCAACAATAATCTGAGTTCAGTACGTCTTACGATAAGGCATTACTCTGATCGTGTTTGTATACAACCGGCCTTGGTCCATAAACCGACTTACGCGAGGGCCCACTACCCGAGCACCCGTTTCACCCGTCTTACGAGTTGGCAGACTCTACCCGAATGTCGAAGCCAGCAACGACCCAACTTGACACGACTTACGATAAGATAACTCTCTGAATCTTGTTCGATAGTCAAAGTGGACCTACACGGCATGTCTTACGAGAAGAAAACTACCCTGCACCTTGTACCGAATCCCAGGTAGATCCGACATAAGACGACTAACCAGGAGAGAGTGCTGAATTCGGAACGTATTGTCTTTCTCTCGAATAAGACTAACTAGAGGACGGCAACCGACTGTTCAGTTCGGTCACACGGCCGGTCACTTGCTTATTACATGAAGTCAAGCGACCGAAATGGGAATCGAAACAACGTGCCAATATAGGCAAACGAACCAACAAACGAAGCTACTTATTTACGATTGTTTGACAAGAGACAGCCATTCGCATACGCGCGGCTTAAATTAAATTACAATAAGTACGCGAAGAAGGAAATAGAAGGAAACAAAGTTCCTTCGATCTCCGTTTATGTACAATCTTAGAAACTAGGTACGCGAAGAAAGAAATAGAAGGAAACAAAGTTCCTTCGATTTCCTGGTCTGACTCTGCCAAGCAATTATCGAAAATTTCCCTTTTTTAAAGGAGAAAATGAAGTTACAATGAAATCGCGAACACGACGCGACCGTGTAGACAGACTTACTGGGTCAGTCCCGTTTCCTCTTAGCGAGTCTTTAGCAAGAGAAAGACGATGTCTTTCTTTCGAAAAAGACTAGCTAGAGGACGGCAACCGACCTTTCTGTTCATTTACACGGTTGGTCACTCTGCTTATTGCATGAAACAATAATGACCGAAATGGACGAAATTGCACGCCCCCGAGGGCGGCCGAACAAACAAGAGAAAAACGGGTAATAATTACTTGGCCTTATGTTCTAACGCGACTTAGAACTAAGGTTCCCACGGCGGATGCGATGTCTTCGTTCGATGGAAGCGACATCTTCGTTCGATGAAATACCTAGATAAGAGAAACTGAAAATCGGAATAGACATACGTATACAGAAGTAATATAATGAAATAATTAGAAAAGAAAAAAGGAAAACTATCAATTAAAATATTGAGTTTCATAAAACTCCATCGATCAATATATATATATGAAACAATCGATCGCAGAATTCGAAGAAACAATTCAATTGCGTGTCGTTTCCCCACCATGCGAATCTACCTAGTAAAGAGAAATCAAAGCACTAGAACAATCAGGAAATATAAATAATACCATATAAAATAATTAAAGTAATATTAGTGCCGAATGAAAAAATGATAAATAATGAAAAATTAATACGAAAATAGAAATCAACATACATAAGAATGAGAAAATTAAATTAAAAAATAGCCTGAAAATAAATATGCAAATTAAACATAATGTTGTATAAATTTAGTTAAACCTAACCAAAGACACATAATTGTGTCTTGGAATACAGGGAAATATAAGCGAGCACGATGATAACAGTGCAAAAATAAAGAAAAAATAAAAAATTTGCGTTCGCTCACCAGTGCTGATCATCATTTACCAATTGGTCAGTAGTGGTCAGTAGTGGTCAGTAGTGGTCAGTAGTGGTCAGTATTGGTCAGTAGTGGTCAGCATTGGTCACCCCCTGGTCATCCTAGGCCAGCCTTGGTCCTCGGTCGGCTCAACGCGCACACGCGAGGTCAGTACGACCTTATCGCCCGAATTATACGCGAGGACTGAAGACTCTGACGCCTGGGTACTTATCAGTCGAGGAAAGCCGAACGCGGATTGGTCAACGCCGGATTGGTCGACGCGTGTCAGCAGAGTCTGTCCGATCCAAGGACGATGGAATTGACGAAACGTCAATTAATATTACAGAAAAATGATATTCTCGATCATTGTTTAAACAAATACCGTTAAGAATTAATTTAACTATTGCAAAAAAATTAATATTTAATTGGTTC
>NW_026534168.1:0-1451 GCF_026225885.1 Hylaeus anthracinus | reverse complement strand
TTTAATTATATTTCAAAGTGACAGCGTTGTATTGCTTTCTTAAATTTTGTTTTAAAGTGCCAGCGGCGTATTGCTTTCTTAAATTTTATTTCAAAGTGCCAGCGGCGTAGTTCATTCTTAAATTTTACCTCATGACGCCAGCGGCGTATTGCTTTGTTAAATTTAAATTTAAACGGGCTTCCGCGTATTGGTTTCTTAAATTTTATTTTAATGTGCCAGCGGCGTATTGGTTTCTTAAATTTTATTTCAAAGTGCCAGCGGCGTAGTGCATTCTTAAATTTTATCTCAGTGCGCCAACGGCGTATTGCTTTGTTAAATATAAATTCAAAGTGCCAGCGGCGTATTGTTTTCTTAAATTTTTTTTCAAACTGGCTTCCGCGTACTGCTTTCTAAAAATTTTATTTTAAAGTGACAGCAGCGTATTGCTTTGTTAAATTTAAATTCAAAATGCCGGCAGCGTAATGTTCTCTTAAATTTTTATTCAAACTGGCTTCCGCGTATTGCTTCCTAAAATTTAATTTCAAAGTGCCAGCGGCGTATTGTTTTCTTAAATTTTCTTTCAAACTGACTTCCGCGTACTGCTTTCTTAAATTATATTTTAAAGTGACAGCGGCGGATTGCTTTCTTAAATTTAATTTCGAAGTGCCAGCGGCGTATTGCATTCTTAAATTTTACCTCAGAGCTCCAGCGGCGTATAGCTTTGTTAAATTTAAATTCAAAATGCCGGCGGCGTTATGTTTTCTTTAATTTTATTTTAAAGTGACAGCGGCCTAGTGCATTCTTAAATTGTACCTCATAGCGCCAGCGGCGTGTTGCTTTGTTAAATTTAAATTCAAAGTGCTAGCGGCGTAATGTTTTCTTAAATTTTATTTCAAAGTGACAGCGGCCTAGTGCATTCTTAAATTTTACCTCATAGCGCCAGCGGCGTATTGCTTTGTTAAATTTAAATTCAAACTGGCATCCGCGAATTGCTATCTTAAATTTTATATTAAAGTGACAGCGGCGTATTGGTATCTTAAATTTTATTTCAAAGTGCCAGCGGCGTAGTGCATTCTTAAATTTTACCGTATAGCCCCAGCGGCGTGTTGCTTTGTTAAATTTAAATTCAAAGTGCCAGCGGCGTATTGTTTTCTTAAATTTTCTTTCAAACTGACATCCGCGTACTGCTTTCTTAAATTATATTTCAAAGTGACAGCGACGTATTGCTTTCTTAAAGTTTATTTCAAAGTGACAGCGGCGTATTGCTTCCTTAAATTTTACCTTATAGCGCCAGCGGCGTATTGTTTTCTTAAATTTCTTTTCAAATTGGCATTGCTTATTGCTTTCTTGAATTATATTTCAAAGTGACAGCGGCGTATTGGTTTCTTAAATTTTATTTCAAAGTGCAAGCGGCGTATTGCATTTTCAAATTTAACCTCATAGCGCTAGCGGCGTATTGCTTTCTTAAATTT
>NW_026534167.1:0-1890 GCF_026225885.1 Hylaeus anthracinus | reverse complement strand
AATTTTTATTTCAAAGTGCCTGCGGCGTATTGCTTCCTTGAATTTTAATTCAAAGTGCCAGCGACGTATTGGTTCCTTGTATTCTATTTCATCGTGCCAGAGATGTATAGCTTTTTAATTTTATATCAATTTGCCAGCGGCGTATTGGTTTCTTGAATTTTTTTTCAAAGTGCCAGCGACGTATTGGTTCCTTGAATTTTATATCAAAGTGCCAGCGACGAATTGGTTCTTTGAATTTTACTTCAAAGTGCTAGCGACGTATTGGTTCCTTGAATTCTATTTCATCGTGCCAGCGACGAATTGGTTCCTTGAATTTTATATCAAAGTGCCAGCGACGAATTAGTTCCTTGAGTTTTATTTCAATTTGCCAGCGGCGTAATGGTTCCTTGAATTTCTTTTCAAAGTGTTAGAGACGTATTGGTTCTTTGAATTTTATTTCAATGTGCCAGCGGAGTATTGGTATCTTGAATTTTATTATTATGTGCCAGCGGCGTATTGATTTCTTAATTTTTATTTCAAAGTGCCTGCGGCGTATTGCTTCTTTGAATTTTACTTCAAAGTGCCAGCGACGTATTGGTTCCTTGAATTCTATTTCATCGTGCCAGAGGCGTATAGCTTTTCTAATTTTATTTAAATTTGCCAGCGGCGTATTGCTTTCTTAATTTTGATTTCAAAGCGCCAGCGGCGTATTGCTTCCTTGAATTTTAATTCAAAGTGCCAGCGACGAAATGGTTCCTTAAATTTTATTTCAGAGTGCCAGCGACGAATTGGTTCCTTGAATTTTATTTTAAAGTGCCAGCGTTGCATTTATTTCCTAATTTTTATTTCATAGTGCCAGCGGCGTATAGCTTTTTTAATTTTATTTCAATGTGCCAGCCGCGCAATAGTTTCTTGAATTTCTTTTCAAAGTGTTAGCGACGTATTGGTTCCTTGAATTTTATTTCAATGTGCCAGCGGCGTATAGTTTTCTTAGTTTTTATTTCAATATGCCGGCGACGTATTGGTTCTTTCAATTTTATTTCAATGTGCCAGCGGCGTTTAGGTTTCTTGAATTTTAAATCAATGTGCCAGCGTCGTATTGGTTCCTTGAATTTTATTTTAATTTGCCAACGTCGTATTGGTTTCTTGAATTTTATTTCAATGTGCCAGCGACGAATTGGTTCCTTGAATTTTATTTCAGAGTGCCAGCGACGAATTGGTTCCTTGAATTTTATTTCAAAGTGCCTGCGGCGTATTGCTTCCTTGAATTTTACTTCATAGTGCTAGCGACGTATTGGTTCCTTGAATTCTATTTCATCGTGCCAGCGACGAATTGGTTCCTTGAATTTTATATCAAAGTGCCAGCGAGGAATTGGTTCCTTAAATTTTATTTCAAAGTGCCAGCGTCGTATTGGTTTCTTGAATTTTATTCTAAAGTGCCAGCGTTGCATTTATTTCCTAATTTTAATTTCAATTTGCCAGCGGCGTAATGGTTTCTTAAATTTCTTTTCAAAGTGTTAGCGACGTATTGGTTCCTTGAATTTTATTTCAATGTGCCAGCGGAGTATTGGTATCTTGAATTTTATTATAATGTGCCAGCGGCGTATTGATTTCTTAATTTTTATTTCAAAGTGCCTGCATCGTATTGCTTTCTTGAATTTTACTTCAAAGTGCCAGCGACGTATTGGTTCCTTGAATTCTATTTCATCGTGCCAGAGGCGTATAGCTTTTTTAATTTTATTTAAATTTGCCAGCGGCGTATTGCTTTCTTAATTTTGATTTCAAAGCCCCAGCGACGTATTGGTTTCTTGAATTTTAATTCAAAGTGCCAGCGACGAAATGGTTCCTTGAATTTTATTTCAGTGTGCCAGCGACGAATTGGTTCCTTGAATTTTATTTCAAAGTGCCAGC
>NW_026534166.1:0-3177 GCF_026225885.1 Hylaeus anthracinus | reverse complement strand
ACACCAACTCTACACCAATTCTACCCCAATTCTCCACCAATTCTACAGCAATTCTACACAAGTTCTACACAAATTTTACACCAATTCTACTACACCAATTCTGCACCTATTCTACAACAATTCCGCACTAATTCTACAACATTTTTAATTAACCAGTTCTACGCAATTTCTACACTAATTCTACACCAATTCTACACAAATTTTTCACTAATTCTACTACAGTACTTCTACACCAGTCTCATACCATTTCTACACCAATTCTACACGAATTCACCACCAATTCTAAACCAATTCTACACCAACTTAACACAAACTCTACACAAATTCTACACCAATTCTACACCAATTCTACGCTTATTCTACACCAGTCCTACACCAATTCTACACCAAATCTACTTCTTCAATTCTACAACAATTCTACACTAATTCTGCACCAAGTCTACACAAATTTTACACAAATTTTATACAAATTCTTCTACACCAATTCTACACCAATTCTATACTAATTCTGCACCAATGCTACACTAACTATACTACACCAATTCTACACTAATTCTGCACTGATGCTACACCAATTCTACTACACCAATTCTACTACACCAAATCTACTACACCAATTCTACACCAATTTTACATCAATTCTACACCAGTTCTGCACAAATTTTACACCAACTCTACTACACCAATTCTGCACCGATTCTACACCAATTCCGCACCAATTCTACACCAAATCTACTTCTTCAATCCTACACCAATTTTACACCATTTCTACACTAATTCTACACTAATTCTGCACCAATTCTACACCAATTCTGCACCAATGCTACACCCATTCTACTACACCAATTCTACACTAATTCTGCACTAATGCTACACCAATTCTACTACACCAATTCTACACCAATTTTACTACACCAATTCTATACCAATTCTACACCAAATCTACTTCTTCAATCCTACACCAATTTTACACTAATTCTGCACTAATTCTACACTAATTCTGCACCAATGCTACCCCAATTCTACACCAATTCTACACCAATTCTACACCAGTTTTACACCAATTCTAAACCAATTCTACATCAATTCAACACTAATTCTACACAAATTCTAAACATATTCAACACCAATTCTACACCAATTTTACACTGTTTCCACACAATGTCTATACAATATCTACACCAATTCTACACTAATCCTACACCAATTCTACACATATTGTACACCAATTCTACACCAATTGCGAACTAATTTTACACCAATTCTAATAAACCAATTCTACAAAAATTCCACACAAATTCTACACAAATTTTACACCAATTCTACTACACCAATTCTACACCTATTCCACACCAATTCTACACAAATTCTACACTAATGCTATTACAATACTTCTACACCAGTCTTACACCAATTCTACACCAATTCTACACCAATTCTACTACATTAATTCTACTTCTTTAATTCTACACCAATTCTACACCAATTCTACACAAACTCTACACTAATTCTGCACAAATTCTACAACAATTCTGCACCAATTTTACACCAATTCTACTACTCCAATTCTACACCAATTCTGCACTAATACTACATCAATACTACACCAAATCTACTCCTGCAATTCTACACCAATTTCACACCAATTCTACACCAATTCCACACAAATTTTACACAATATCGACAACAATTCTACACCAATCCTACACCAATTCTACACCTATTGTACACCAATTCTACACCAATTCTAATAAACCAATTCTACAACAATTCCACACAAATTCTACACTAATTCCACACAAATTCTACACAATATCGACAACAATTCTACACCAATCCTACACCAATTCTACACCTATTGTACACAAATTCTACTACACCAATTCCACACCCGTTCTACACCAATTCTACACCAATCCTACACCAATTCTACACCAAATCTACTTCTTTAATTCTACACCAATTTTACACCAACTCTATACCAGTTCTACACAAATTCTACACCAATTCTAAACTAATACTACTTCTTCAATTTTATACAAATTCTTAATAAATTCTACACTGATTCTGTACCACAGCTACACCAATTCTACTACACCAATTCTACACCTATTCTACACCAATTCCGAAACAATTCTAAAAAAATTGCTAATAAACTAATTCACAACCAATTCTACACCAGTTCTACACAAATTCCACACCAATTCTACACTAATTCTAATTCTTCAATTTTACACCAATTCCACACCAATTCTACACCAATTTTACACCAATCCTACACCAATTCTACAATAAATCTATTTCTGCACAAATTCTTCAATTTTACATCAATTCTACACCAATTCTACACCAATTCTACACCAATCCTACACCAATTCTACACCAAATCTACTTCTTCAATTCTACACCAATTTTACACCAATTCTATACCAGTTCTACACAAATTCTTCTACACCAATTCTACAAAAATTCTGCACCAATGCTATACCAATTCTACACCAATTCTACACAAGTTCTACACTAATTCTGCACCAATGCTACACTAATTCTACTACACCAATTCTACACCAAATCTACTTCTTTAATCCTACACCAATTTTACACCAATTCTACACTTATTCTACACTAATTGTTCACCAATGCTACACCAATTCTACACCAATTCTACACCAATTCTACACCAATTCTTCGCCTATTGTACACCAATTCTACACTAATTCTACACCAATTCTACACCAAATCTACTTCTTCAATCCTACACCAATTTTGCACCAATTCTACACCAATTCTACACCAATTCTACACAAATTCTACACAAATTTTACACCAATTCTACTACACCAATTCTACACCAACTCCACACCAATTCTACACCAATTCCACACAAATTCTACACAATATCGACAACAATTCTACACCAATCCTACACCAATTCTACACCTATTGTACACCAATTTTACTACACCAATTCTACACCCGTTCTACACCAATTCTACACCAATCCTACACCAATTCTACACCAAATCTACTTCTTTAATCTTACACCAATTCTACACCAATTCTAAACCAATTCTACACAAATTCCACACAAATTCTACACAATATCAACACCAATTCTACACCAATCATACACCAATTCTACACCAATTCCACACAAATTCTACACAATATCTACAC
>NW_026534165.1:2961-3865 GCF_026225885.1 Hylaeus anthracinus | reverse complement strand
AATTTAAGAAAGCAATACGCCGCTGGCACTGTCAAATAAAATTTAAGAAAGCATTACGCCGCTGGCACTTTGAAATAAAATTTGAGAAATAAATACGCTGCTGGCACTTTGAAATTAAATTTAAGAAAGCAGTAGGCGGTAGCCAGTTTGAAATAAAATTTAAGAATCACTACGCCGCCGCCGGCATTTTGAAATAAAATTTAAGAAAGCACTACTTGGAAAACAGTTTGTAAGAAAATTTAAGAAAACAATACGCTGCCTGCACTTTGAATTTTAATTTAACAAAACAGCACGCTGCTAGCGCTCTGAGGTAAAATTTAAGAATGCACTACGGCGCTAGCACTTTGAATTGAAATTTAAGAAAGCATCACGCCGCTTGCACTTTGAAATAAAATTTAAGAAAGCAATAGGCGGAAGCCAGTTTGAAAGAAAATTTAAGAAAACAATACGCCGCCTGCACTTTGAATTTAAATTTAACACAGCAGTACGCTGCTGGCGCTCTGAGGTGAAATTTAAGATGCACTACGCAGCTGGCACTTTGGAGAAAAATTTAAAGGAGCAATACGCCGCTGGCACTTTAAAATAAATGTTAAGAAAGCAATACGCCGCTGGCACTATGAAATAAATATTAAGAAAGCAATACACTGAAGCCAGTTTGAAATTAAATTTTAGAAAGCATTACACCGCTGGCACTTTGAATTTAAATTTGAGAAAGCATTACACCGCTGGCACTTTAAAATAAATGTTAAGAAAGCATTACGCCGCTAGCACTTTGAAATAAAATTTGAGAAAGAAATACACGGAACCCAGTTTAAAAGAAAATTTAAGAAAACAATGCGCCGCCGGCATTTTGAATTTATATTTAACAAATCAATACGCCGCTGGCGCTCTAGGGTAAAATTTA
>NW_026534165.1:2187-2951 GCF_026225885.1 Hylaeus anthracinus | reverse complement strand
TGGAATAAAATTTAAGGAAGCAATACGCAACTGGCACTTTAAAATAAATGTTAAGAATGCACTACGCCGCTAGCACTTTGGAATAAAATTTAAGAAAGCAATACGCCGCTAGCACTTTGAAATAAAATTTAACAAAGCAATACGCGGAAGCCAGTTTGGAAGAAAATTTAAGAAACTACTACCCTGCTGGCACTTTGAAATAATATTTATGAATGCAATACGCGGCTGGCACTTTGAAATAAAATTTTAGAAAGCAATACGCGGCTGGCATTTTGAAATAAAATTTAAGAAAGCAATACGTCGCTTGCACTGTGATATAAAATTTAAGAAGGCAATACGCGGCTGGCACTACGAAATAAAATTTATGAAATCGTTACAAAGCTGGCACTTTGAAATAAAAGTTAAAAAAGCACTACGCCACCAGCACTTTGAAATAAAATTTAAGAAAACAATATGCTGTAGCCAGTTTGAAATAAAATTTAAGAAAGCAATGCGCTGCTGGCACTTTGAAATTAAATTTAAGAAATCAATAGGCGGAAGCCAGTTTGAAATAAAATTTAAGAAATCAATACGCCGCCGGCATTTTGAAATAAAATTTAAGAAAGCAATACTTGGAAAACAGTTTGTAAGAAAATTTAAGAAAACAATACGCTGCCTGCACTTTGAATTTTAATTTAACAAAACAGTACGCTGCTAGCGCTCTGAGGTAAAATTTAGGAATGCACTACGCCGCTGGCACTTTGAAATAAAATTTAAGAAAGCAA
>NW_026534165.1:0-2177 GCF_026225885.1 Hylaeus anthracinus | reverse complement strand
CAAAACAACACGCCGCTGGCTCTCTAGGGTAAATGTTACGAAAGCACTACGCAGCTAGCACTTTGAATTGAAATTTAAGAAAGCATCACGCCGCTTGCACTTTGAAATAAAATTTAACACAGCAGTACGCTGCTGGCGCACTGAGGTGAAATTTAAGATGCACTACGCAGCTGGCACTTTGAAGAAAAATTTAAAGGAGCAATACGCCGCTGGCACTTTAAAATAAATGTTAAGAAAGCACTACGCCGCTAGCACTTTGGAATAAAATTTCAGAAAGCATCACTCCGCTGGCACTTTGAAAGAAAATTTAAGAAAACAATACGCCGCTGGCACTTTGAATTTAAATTTGACGAAGCAATACGCCGCTGGCACTTCAAAGTAAATGTTAAGAAAGCACTACGCCGCTAGCTCTTTGAAATAAAATTTAAGAAAGCACTACTTGGAAAACAGTTTGTAAGAAAATTTAAGAAAACAATACGCTGCCTGCACTTTGAATTTTAATTTAACAAAACAGCACGCTGCTAGCGCTCTGAGGTAAAATTTAAGAATGCACTACGCCGCTAGCACTTTGAATTGAAATTTAAGAAAGCATCACGCCGCTTGCACTTTGAAATAAAATTTAAGAAAGCAATAGGCGGAAGCCAGTTTGAAAGAAAATTTAAGAAAACAATACGCCGCCTGCACTTTGAATTTAAATTTAACACAGCAGTACGCTGCTGGCGCTCTGAGGTGAAATTTAAGATGCACTACGCAGCTGGCACTTTGGAGAAAAATTTTAAAGAACAATACGCCGCTTGCACTTTAATGTAAATGTTAAAAAATCACTACGCTGCTAGCACTTTGAAATAAAATTTGAGAAAGCAAAACGCTGCTGGCACTTTGAATTAAAATTTAAGAAAGCAATACGCAGTAGACAGTTTCAAAAAAATATTTAAAATAACACTACGCCGCTGGCGCTCTCAATTTAAATTGGGGAAAGCATTACACCGCTAGCACTTTAAAATGAATGTTAAGAAAGCATTACGCCGCTAGCACTTTGAAATAAAATTTAAGAAAACAATACGTGGAAGCTAGTTTGAAAGGAAATTTAAGAAACCAGTACGCCGCCTGCACTTTCAATTTAAGTTTAACAAAGCAGTACGCTGCTGGCGCTAGGAGGTGAAATTTAAGAATGCACTACGCCGCTAGCACTTTGGAATAAAATTTAAGGAAGCAATACGCAACTGGCACTTTAAAATAAATGTTAAGAAAGCACTACGCCGCTAGCACTTTGGAATAAAATTTAAGAAAGCAATACGCCGCTGGCACTTTGAAATGAGATTTAAGAAAGCAATACGCGGAAGCCAGTTTGAAAGAAAATATAAGAAAACAATACGCCCCTGGCACTTTAAATTTAAACTTAAGAAAGCATCACGCCGCTGGCACTTTGAAAGAAAATTTAAGAAAACAATACCCCGCTGGAACCTTGAATTTAAATTTGACAAAGCAATACGCCGCTGGCACTTTGAAGTAAATGTTAAGAAAGCACTACGCCGCTGGCACTTTGAAATCAAATTTAAGAAAGCTCTACGCGAAGCCAATTTGAATTTAAATTTAAGAAAACAATACGCCGCTGGCACTTTGAATTTAAATTTGGGAAAGCATTACACCGCTAGCATTTGAAAATAAATGTTAAGAAAGCAATACGCCGCTAGCACATTGAAATAAAATTTGAGAAAGAAATACGCCGCTGGCACTTTGAATTAATATTTAGGAAAGCAATACGCAACTGGTACTTTAAAATAAATGTTAAGAATGCACTACGCCGCTAGCACTTTGAAATAAAATTTAAGAAAGCAATACGCCGCTGACACTGTAAAATAAAATTTATTAAAGCATTACGCCGCTGGCACTTTGAAATGAAATTTAAGAAAGCAATACGCCGCTTGCACTGTCAAATAAGTGTTAAGAATGCACTACGCCACCAGCACTTTGAAATAAAATTTAAGAAAGCAATTCGCCGCTGGCACTGTCAAATAAAATTTATGAAAGCATTACGCCGCGGGCACTTTGAAATAAAATTTAAGAAAGCATTATGGCGCTGGCACTTTGATATAAAATGTGAGAAAACAATACGCCGCTAGCACTTTGAAATAAAATTTAAGAAAGCAATTCGCCGTTGGCACTTTGAAATAAAT
>NW_026534164.1:0-4037 GCF_026225885.1 Hylaeus anthracinus | reverse complement strand
GGGCCAGGCCACGACCAGGGCTGCCGCCATCAGGGCGTCCTGATCGAGCCTCTTCAAGGCCCATCGCGGGCGGCCTTGCCGCCGCTGGACGGCGTCGGGGGGGCACTCTGATCGGCGGAGAGGCCGATGACCACGTACCTGTGGTCCGATAACGATTCGGGCTCTGCCGCCACTCTCCACCCCGAAATACGTCGCGCGGCTGCAGGGGATGCTTATGTGAGGTCTACAATGGACCCCCCCCATTGTGCCGCACGCACGTATGGACGGAGCCCGTATTGAGCAAACGGAGCTCCAGTCCAGCCGCCCAGTCGATAACTTCATGACCTCCGCCGGGGTGACGGAATCGACGAGACCACGGATTCTTATATCCGCTTTCTTTGTGGGCCTCGCGATACGCACCCCAGTCCCGGCCAAAGCCTCCGTCATCTTTGCGGGGAGGGCATCCGCCTCCTCGGTCGCACCGCGTCGATGCCAATATCGGCCAGGTTGATCTTCGACCTGGCCATGGTCATCGCCTCGGCGTACGACAAATTTCTGTCCGCCGGTACCGTCATAGTGACGCCGTATTCGGCGGACGGGGTGGGAGCGCCACCTTACCCTTCTTCTGGGCCTCCTTTGCCTTAGCATCGAGTGGTATTCCTCCTTTAGTGGAGGGCGCAGCGGCCTTTTTAGCGGTAGCGGTCTTTTTGGCCCTGCGCCCTACCACTTTTGCCCACTCCTGTTACGCAGCCGGAGCAGCCGCGGCCGGGGTGCTATTGCGCCCGCCAGCCGGTTTCGCGGCCTCGGCCACAGCTGCCGGTATCTGCGGCATCCTAGTGCCGCTCTTCGACGGCCCAGTACCGCTCGGCTGCTGACGAAGCCGCGTTTGAGCCGAGGCCTCCGCTGCCCTATTCTTCTTTGAGGGCCTCTTCTCAAGGCTGGACCCGGATGCGCCTCCCCCCAGTCCTCCAACGCCCGCTGGCAGCAGCTCCCGCCTAAAGAACGCCAATTTAGCGTCAATCATGGCGGCGATCTGCTGCAGCAGTCCGTCCCTAGATGGTGGGTTTTGAGGACACGCCGGCGCCTTGTTTGCAGCCGCCTCTGTCGACCGCTGCCGCTCTGGCTCCGGCGGCGCCGGGGCCTCGACTGCTACTACAACAGCCGGTTGAGGCACGGCCGGCATCGGCGCAGCAGCCCCCCCGCGCACCTCTGCGGCCCGCCGAAGCCGCTCGACCTCGGCCCGCAATTCAGCGAGCTGGCCGCGGAGAGACATGTTTTCCGCCTCCAGCTCGCGTGTAGCGTCGCTGGCCGACCTTTTCGACAGCTCTGAGACCGCCACCCGCGTGTTCAGGGCCGCCAATCTCAAGGCGCGCACTAGGTCGCCCTTTAGACCCTTTGAGACGGCTGCCACCCTCTCCACATCCGTCTGCCGCTCCAGTACGAATGCCGCCAACTCAGCCGTGGACTTCGCCTGCATTTCGCGGCTCAGTTTCGCCTCTTTAGGTAGGGGTATGGCCGACCTACTCGGCCGACGAGGAGGTACCGAGGGGTCCAAAATGGCCAGGCATTCCTGGACCTCTCTCTCTGCTCTGGAAGATTCCAAGTACCGGGTCTTGGCCTTCACCGAGCGTACAAAATCCTCCACGGCTGCACACTTGCCCCTTTTCATTTATGACGAGCGGCTGCTCGTCATCGATGTAGCGGACTCGAGGGATGTGTCCGAGTCTCCCCCCTCCTCGTTCTCGTTGTCCGAGAGACGACGTGGTGCTCGGCGTTTTCCACTGCGCAGCCGCCTGGAGCCCTCTTTCAGGGGCGTAGCTTCACTACGGAGCCGCCCTCCGTCCTCCTCTGGCGTCACCTCTGCGGAGGTGGACGGCAAAGGGGTTGGGGGAGTTCGCGTCTCCCCATTGTCCGACGCCCGCACTGGGGACCGGTCTCGGTCTCTGCTACCCCTTGCGGCTGTGCTATTCACCGCTGACGTCGTGGATCGCCTCAGCACCACAACAGGTGTTGCGTCGCCGAGACGAGACACATCTCTAACACCTCCCTCTACACACCCTCCTACCACGGTTGGTTTTTTGTGTTTTAGATTATCCATGTATGTATGTGTATATTCCTCGGCTTTGAACTTCATGCCACCCCTACCACAGTAGCGGATCTTCCACCGGTAAATAAACCCTATCGTTAAACGACACCGAAACCGAGAAGCGGTTTGTCAGGCGGTCACACCCTATCGATGCCGAAATGAATCTATGAATGTTACGGGTTAGGCCCGCGCCATAAATGATGCTAAAGGTTTTTCGTCACCCCTATCGAGTGGGCGACGCCCAATTCGAACGGACGCCAAACCCAAACCTCGGGCTAGACAGTGCTACGGTTTACCCCTCGCAGCTCAGGGTATGAGGCAATACTGACCAGGTAAGCCTCCATTCCTGCGCCCGGTAATCCCACTTCAACCCCGAGATTGGCTCCAGTCAGCGGCTAAGTAAGCGGTTCTCCCACGTTTAACATGCGGGTTCACGGGATCTTTGCCGACGCACCGAGGTGCGTCGGACTTACGTTTACCCTTATTACTACCGCAGAGGTCAGGTACTAACATCACTCTCCGCCCTGGTCGGGGAGCTACTACTCCCCCCTTGGCTAATCTCTCGGGAATGAGACACCGACCGCAGCCCATTCACACACACATTCATATTAGTGTTTTGTCTGCGGGGGGCTTTCGCCCCGACTCCCGAACGAAGTGGAAGCGGCCTCTCAGCCACTATTCCCCCCCCCCCCCCCCGCCAGAGAGCTTCCCCTATCCGCAACCCGGGGATGCGTCACGTAGGGGTTCACCTCCCCTCCCCACTGGATATCCAGTCAGGTCCGTGGGTGGTCTACCCCCGACCTAACCTACATAACACAAACCGACGAGAAATAACGACAGGGCGAGAAGAACCATCCAAATATCAAGGGATTGACCTGCAATATATCCTGGCACGATAAACCGCGCATGCAAATAGCCCATTTGTACAACAACGAAATCCCCAATTACATCGTAAAGGTCGCCGACAAGAACCCACATAACAACCCCCAAAAACCCACACCATACAACAACAACTACCGACAAACTCCCCTCAGAATACCAACAATTAACCAATTAATACTTATGAAGCTCACCTAATCCCTCCGAGACATACCACACATTAAGAACAAACAAACAATGAAACTAGATCAAGAGTTCCCACATAACATAACAAGCAATCTAACACCCCAAAACACAATAACAACCGAATATTGACTTCGCAAGTAACACCACGGAAAGCCACAACATAGGACACATCCCCATTTCCACCCGATAAATTCACCCCCACACCAACAGCCCCAGCAGGTCACAACGGAAAGGGACTCAAACACCATGAAACCCAACCAACCAACGACGAACAGTGGCAACAACACCACAACATATCAAGAACGACAACAACCAAGAAGACCACATACCCCACTCATGCACATAATGAAAGAAGAAGAAGCACCACACACAACTCCACCCACCTCCATTCCCATCCCTACAAGGAATAACCCATACTAATAAGGACAAGCCAGCCTTGCCCAGCAATTCTAGATTTCAGATTTTCCAACCTAAAACAAACACCAACCCACCACGCCAAGCAACCCAAACTGAAGAGGTACCATCCTAACAACAACAAGAAATATCAACATCCCAACAAATACCAAACCAAAGAGCCCACGACAACACATAACCTACGACCCACACCAAGCGCCAGGAAGGTCGTAAAGAGGAAAAGAAGACAAAAGATGACGTCAAAATCAACCAACCACAACCCTGTTCTAGACAACCCACCACGTACTGTGGGGATGACCCACCTGAGCGATTGAACACGCGGTATACGTACCGCTCCTGGGAAAGACGGGCTCTGACCCCTCATGCATGCGAATATCTGGGCCCGCTCCCAAGGAACCGGGCTAACCAGGGGACCCCCTGGATAGGAACTGGAAACTCAAATCCAGCCTAAATGGGGGGACTCACCATACCCACCATACCCACCTCATTCAAC
>NW_026534163.1:0-8774 GCF_026225885.1 Hylaeus anthracinus | reverse complement strand
AACCCTTACACTTCGGGTGAACCCCCCCTGACTTTGGATTACCTCTGCTCAGCTCAGGGGGCAGTTTTCGAAACAGGATCTGTTGGGCTTTCATTCTTAACGTATCGAGAACAAACATGGTGAATTTCATCGCTGTTTGATGTCTGGAAGTCCTCCCTTACGAAAGGGATTGAAAAGACGCGAGCTTTTCCACCCCCTCGAAGGGTGGCAATGGAGTGCACGGCATGAGTGATGGAATTTGCTGGATCAGGGGAGTCCAGAGAATGCATCAAGTCCAAAATCGGTACTGTCGTCCAAAAATTGTGGATATTAGGGGCGCGGGGGGGGGGGGTGAGGGATGGATTTGTCCGAGAGCGATTTAAAGGGGTGCATTTTGTAGGGGGCATCAAACAGAGTCGCCTCAAAGGTTTTTTTGATTTTTTTACCCCCTTCCGTCGCCCCTGGACCCTTCTGAAGTGCCGTTTTTCTGCATTACCCCTTTAGGGGGGGGGGGGTGAATTAACCCTTTCTCATCAATCCACGTCAATACAACTTTGCACACACCCAGAGGACACTTCAAAACTAAACCTTACGAAGTTTCCCGAAGATCGGTTGAAAACTCTCGGAGTTATGAGTTTAAAATTTTTTTTTTACGGCTAGTGTAGTTTGATTCCTAAATAAAACTTCGAAAGGAATGATCGGTGAAATGTTAGTACTTCGCTTTGATAGATGAAGTCGTAATCTTTGATTAATAATTTTATTTCAACGGACCTAATGTTTCTCAAGCTAACATTTCAAATATATGTAGGAGTCGAATATTAACCGCCGCGTCGGAAACGTCTAGAAACGTCGAAATAATAACAGCGTGCCCGAACAGCTGATCGTTACCTATGTTTACTGCCTGAGCGCGTCGATCCCGATTGTGTGCGTATGAGTGCGTGTTTGAGTTGACAGAACGCCGAGCCAAAACAAGTGCGAATCTGACAGTTGCGACGTATGTACATAGGCAACGATCAGCGAGAGTTCGGGAAATATTCGACAATAGTGATCGAGAACGATCGATCGGCGAGGAAATATAAGGTCGTGAGTGCGGCGCGGCAGGATTATTACGATAACGAACTACACGCATATACGAAACGAACGCGAAATCATTTACGGCTACGATTACGACTACGATTATGGCTTACGATTTAACGGTTTACGATTTCGAACTCCTGTTATTTCTTTTGTGCGCGTTATAATTCTCATTTGTGCGTGTCTTATTTTTGTATTACTGTGTTCGCGTTGTGTTGCTCTGAATAAAGGATAGTTTAACAAAATATTAGTCCTACATATATTTCCTCTAAATTTTACCCAATCCTATCAATATTTATAATATATAACTCTTTGAGTTTAATATTAGTAACTTTATATCATCATCAAGATTGTAAATAATAAATATTTAATAAATACAATTTCATTAAACAAAGTAATCAAGGATAAGACAGTAAGAAATTTTTAATAAACGATCAAACTCGTACAATTCAACCTTGTAACTTACCTTTAAATTTTAAACATTTTTTACCATATATCCCGTTCCGCTTCCACGAGATATCCCATACAAAGCTGAGGTCTTTTAAAGGGTCACCTCTCGAAGAAGGCAACATTTCCTACCTTATAGGTAGCGATAAGTGAAACTGGTTCGCTAAAATGCAGCGTTATTCTTTAGAAACATGCCTATACAGAAGGTTAGTCAATAGCGAGTGGCTAAGAGCATCTTTCAACTTACAGAAAAGATAGCGCGCGAATCGATGGTTGCCACGACGTTGGTTCCGTAGGAAAGTTCCTGCGAAGGGAAACCAGCTTCCAGAGTAGTATTAGGTCCGTTGAGTCGAGGTCAGACTGAGATTAGCGGCCGTAGCGGATGCTCAGTAGTGTCAGTCGTTTGTAGGTCAGACGGACGGGCTAGGAGTTGCCTTATGCCTGAATTTCCTCTCCTTCATTTACCTCGTTTGCCTCGAAAATCCTGTAATTCGAGGGTCACTGTCGAGCAATCCTCGAGTTGCTGAGATCGAACATTCAAGTCTCTACGCGGGATAAATTAAAATTAAGCTAAATGAATGGTAATTGTCGAGCAACTGGAAGTCTCGACGGTAAAACGTGCGCGAAAGTATTTTTTATGATAAATAAACCCATATTTAACCTTTTAGCTACTGAAAGCCACTATAGTGGCTTTCTACAAGTCATCGTTTTGAACGGTGCATTACTATAGTGGCTTTCATGGGTATCATATTTTTGAACGGTAATGTGGTTCACCCTATCTTTAGATATGTTTAACATATCGCCTGACCGCCGTCGTCATTTGTTACGCGAAAAGAATCCTTTCTAACCTTTAAGGAAAGTTTTTGCCTTGTTGGTTCAAAAAATAAGCAATATTTGCCATTTTTTTTCTTCTAAAGTATCGAACCTAAAAAGTCTTTATTTATCGTTTTTTTCGTTGGTTCATCTAGAATACATTTGAATGTTTTTAATTGAAAAATATGAAAACTTTCTAATTTATGATTCTCTACGTGAACAACTACATTTTTCTACATACATTATAGTAGATAAATCTTTAAATTAAATGTTCTTTATAATCAAACGCAGAAAATGTATATCGCGGTCAATATTGGTGTCGATCAGAACTGGTGTCAGTCAAAATTAGTGTCAATGAATTCTGGTTGGCGGAATCTGTGTCGGTCATTTCCATGGGATCCAAAATTGTTGGAGGTAACCTCGCGAGAGCCATATACGCCAGTGGTTGACAGTTTCAAACTATTGATGAATTAAAACGATGCATAGAGCAAGAATGACAACAGGTACTTCCAATATTGTATAAATCATTATTGTATTATCAAATTGTATAAATTACAAAATTATATTGTACGTCGGACAAGACTTATTGTAACATTTATGTATGTGTCAAATTAACGCATGTAAAATGTCACCTGAAAAAATGAAATCCTCTGTAGTTATCAGTATTCTGAACCTTAAAACTTCTTTTGAAGAACCCTGTACCTCGATATTAACCAGTTTGCAATGAAGAAAAAACGGATCGATGAAGGCAATGACATCATGTTCGAAAGTTGAGATCCGACCGAGGTATGACTATAAAGTTTACAGCATTGTGCTTCAATATCGTGAATACCGTTTCATGTTTCTATGCCCTCCCGCCCCGTCAGCTCCGAAACAATCCAGCCAACGGAAGCGTCCCCGCAGTGAAATGTTGTAATTAAATCGACACTAATTGAATTAAACCGTTCGCCCATCTGACACAACAGAAAGCACGATGAAGGACAGAAACAGAAAGGAACGGTATCAGCCAAGATTGTTTCTTTTATCGTCTGTGGAATTTTCCTTCTTTCGTTCTTTATGACGTGATTGTAAATCCGTGACGCGATCGAAACCTGCGCGTCGCTGCGACGGTGTCAAATCTTTAATTATCTACTACCACTTCGTTAAGCACAACTCCGCAATGGGATTCGCTGCTTCCGTTCTAGGGCTTCCTATAGACGGGATACGACGCGCTAAATCATGTCGATTTCCGCCTGTACGAGTTTTGAAGATGGAATTCGACTCATGGCACTTTATTGAACTTGGGGACAGTTCGGGGATAAATGAAATGAGGCGCGTATTCGCCTCAGAAATTGGAAGAAATGGCTACTCGATGGTGAAATATTAACGAGAAGTTATGCAGAATGATGTGCCGAAAATGGAAATGTTACCACAGTCTGGACCATATAAATTGAACTAATAGTACCTACTCTGCTATGCATTTTGTGATGCACTATTTCACGTTTCTTAGTATAATTGACAATCAACCAAAGTCACTTTATTTACTTGTTTACATTTCTCTTTTATTCTGACTACGTAGTTAGTTGATTGTAAACTTGATATCTAGTTGTGAGTGCAAAGCTTTACATAATATCAAATTGTCCATAAGTGGTTAATTATTTCTTCATTTATCGTTCATGAAAATATTCAGCTATTATGAATAAGCAATGTAAACGTGTATACTGTATAATAGATTATGCTTGTACCAAATAAAAATTTTGTACGTAAAGTGAAGCGAATTGCTCACAGTGTAATAAAAGAAATCATTAATGAACTTAACGCAGGTGTTTCTCATAGGACATTAGCAAACATTAAAAACCTTTTGGAACCCATTAAAGGAAGAAATTTTAACGAGTTTAATGAAACCGATACAAATTTTTCGTTATTATTGGAAAATACAATAAATATATGGACCAAAATTAGTTATAGATAATGTAGAATACTTATAGAAAATATCCCTAAACGACTAGAAACTATTATCAACGGTAAAGGTAGATATACAAAATATTAAAACAATTTCACGTTTCTGATCAAATTCAATTTTAAATTTATTGTTTGATTATTTTTGTAATCAATATTCCTTTCAACGTGTTTTATATTACGTTCATTAATGTAACATATTAGTATATGGGTGTATGTTTGTACAACCATGTGAACGCAATTTAATTTGAAGGCAATGAATCATATAATTTTTTCTTTGTTATATTTCTTTTAGTTTTTGAATCTTCCTAATTGTCAAGTTGAGAATGTAGAATGATACAATAGAGAGTTTTAACTTATCACTGTACAATGAGTACTAGTTACAAAAAGAAGTTTATGTTCGTTATAACTAACTTCGATTCTATTTCTTTTCGAACATATCTAAAGTTTGCTTTAAGTTAGAAAAATTACTGAATTCATAATTTTACGATACTTTGCACATAAAGTATACCCTGTAATGTATGAGATCCACTTTAGGGATAAATTAAGCATTTAAAAACAATAAAATTAATTCGTACAAACACATATCCTATTTGACATTTTTCCAATAAGCTAAGCTGATGTAATTGATTTCAAAACATTATTTACAAATAATGATTGATATATTACGCGTAGAAATGGTGGTACAAGATAACATGCGTTAAACCTAAACAAATATTTGGTCCTCGATAATATATCAAAATTGAAAACCCAGATTTATGACTTTTTTTATGTTGCTAAAGAACACAAAATGTATTCTCCAACGAATTGCATGTGTAAATGCAGTTGCTATGCAACAATTTCTACGTATATTTTGTTGGCTTTCAAAGTTAAGCTTCCTCGCTATTCACGATAATTGTACTTCATAAACTGTTTTTAATTACTTCATGAAGTACTAATTAACTACTTTTATTCCGCAATATCACTACGAAATAAAAACTATTGAACATAAGTTACAAACTAACTTCCATTCAATTATTCTATAGGTCGACCATTAAATTTCGAGTTATTTAAAAAAATGTGGAAGATTATGTAACTACAGAAGTATTTATAAATAATTGTAATAATGTTAATTGTTCAGGATAAAGTGGATTTATCGTACGTATATTGTTATATATTAACGTAAATGAAACAATAAAAAGATGTAAATAAATGAATAAAAAATAAATAAATAAATGTATTACAGAACGATAAGTAATGCTTTTTATTTTAATGAGTCAGTAACTATAAGAGTTTCCAGAAGAGTGCTGTTAAAATAGTATCACAAAATTTATATACATACTTATACTACATTTATAGTTTACGAAACATCTCCTAAACACAGGGCAGCAAACTTGTTATTTCCAATTTATAGCCCACTTTAGATTTAGCATGTTAACGTGATGGCATAGGCAAATATGTCTTGTATCAGATAAAAAATGTAGATTATGGCAAACCATTTGCATGATCCCCTTGACTGTAATGGATTACACACTCTCGAATTTTTTTCGTGAGGTTATTTCGGAGACTATTCTATCTAGGTCACTGAAAAGTATTTAGGAAATATTAGAAACATGCCATGTATTTTCAACTGTATTAGATCCTTGTGTGCGTAACAATTCCTCGGAGGTAATGTTTCCAAAATTGTTAAAAATTATCTTAACTTTTTCAGGAATTCCAGAAGTATATAAGTATAAGGGGCATTTTTTTAAAGAGTCCAATTTGACGTGGAATACCCCATATATTTAATTCATATACAGTCAGTGTAATAAGTATTCGCACAGGAACCATTTAAAATAACTGGTATATATATATATATATGGTATACATTCTGTGACGGGGCAGACTTTTTCTGCACCCTGACCCCCGGAAGGGCCTCGCTCCCTCCCCGCCGGACACCCCAGCCAGGAGGTGGCCCGCGAGAGTGGAGGGATGCGTGGACTGCGGTCAGTAGGGACCCCCTTTGTCGCGCCCCCTTACCCCTCGCGGATAGAGCCGCGTCTTCGCGCGAACGCGGCATGTCGCCGGTCGCGGCGTCTTTCACCCCAGAACCGCGATGTGGCCACCACTAAGAGGACTGACCACCCTCGGGAAAGGATATTGCTGCCATCGCCCCTCAACGCTGCCACGAGGGGAAGTCTGAAAATGCCATGGTGGTGGCACACCGTGAGGAGCCCCTACAGCTTCTGGATGGGGAGAGCCGCGAGCCGGCGGCGAGAAGAGCGCGTCGATCGATGCGCGATCGATTTAGGAAGAAACTAATTAGCGGTTACCTGCGAACCGGAACGCACGTGTGCCGAGCAAGCGAGCTACCCGGATTATTAGAACCGCGAGTTCCCTTTTGTCTTTCCTGGTCCGACTATCACGCGCGTGTGTGTGCAGGACCACCGCCACCAACCCCAGGAGAGGACCGCCACGAGATCGGGGATCCCGAGACCTGGGAGATTCAGGTAGGGCCCACTAGTTGGGTTTTCCTTCTGTGGCGTGCATGTGTACGTGAGCGCGGATCGTGTGTGGGCGTTAGCGAGCTTGCTCCGGAGCACCCCTTTTCGTCTACGACAGGGCCACCACCGGAGGGAACTCCGTTAGACTTCCCTCCGTCCGTGTCGCGAATCTCCCGTGTGACCTTGCGCGGTTTGAGAACGCGCCGCGTATTGAAGGAGAGGGCCCCTTCGAAACGCGAAACCGTTAATTCCCGGCGTAATCTTTTTCCAATTGTATTTGATTCTAGGGCGGACAATTTGTTTGCGAGACCCCTTATAGAGTTAAGTCGCGCCGGTTAGGTATTCGTTTTCTTTCCGTCCGATACTTTCTTTTTGTATCGGGAATTTCGCGTCGCATATCCCTTTCGGCGCGTAGTCGCCACACCCTTTCCTCCACGGTGTGTGTACCGCGAAATTCCCCCGCGTCGGTTTCGATTAAATAAAGAAATTCGATTAAACGTACACGGATCAAAGTTTATTTCCCCTTTCGACCTCCCCTGAGTTTCACTATCCGTAGAGCAGCCGGAAGGACGAAAGTAACGGACGCGTGCACTTGGCACTGGCGCCCAATTCTTCCAAATAAATTCGTCCGTGGAAATTGTGCGACCGAACGTGTCGATTAGCAGCTTTCCCGGCCGCCCACGCGATGTACGTCCCAATTCATATACTAATTTCAGAAATTTATTTGCAACAATATTCACACAATTTGCAATCTTAGAATTAATGTTTGAAAAAATGTATAAATGTAACCTCTTTAGGACTCAAGTATTTTATAAAAATTTAGTTTCCATTTAGCTTTGATTAATTCACGTCACACAAATTGTGTTGTATGAAATAGAACATAAACTTCAGAAATCATACGTAAGATGTTTTAAACGATTTCAAGAAGTTTAAACGTCTTAACGTTAAAGACATAAAATATTTTGTAATACTGAACTCGTTTAACTTATGTGAACGGTGAACTTACTTTAATTAATAAAATAATAATTAATTTCTATATACATAATACTATTAGGTGCCGACATTTTCATTTTTATTTTTCTTGATTTCGTCGGCAGGAATGTGTTCGAGATGGTTCACCATCCCGAATTCGTTCTAATCGAACACAAACCTAGCCCTTGATGGTAGCTTATTAAATTCATTTTTTTTAACAAAGATACACATTCCCTCCTTGAAATCAACGTCGTCACGCCACCCTGCTGGCAGCGCCGCACCGCGGATAAATGTATAAATGTGTAAATATGTAAATATAATAGTATGTACGCGTTGCGTCTTGCAAATGTTATGCGTTAATTATTATATCTATACGCGCCGTGGAAAAGGAAAAGCACACAAAGTATTATCGGCACATTCAAATATCTGTTAAACATTTAATACGATGCCGACGGTTACAGATATTGCTTAAAGGAGAAACATGTAAATAACACGACATCGAGTTAAGCATTTCTTTTGCCATTTCTTCATGTCGAACGTTCTGGAAGCTAAACTATACCTTCGAAGACGCCGCGAAACGTTGTCGCTTGGACGAGTTGAACAGCTTGTCGGAGGCGCGACGCGAGACGGGGTATGACCCGTAAATACCGAATTTGCGCGCGTACCGAGTCAAGGAAGATCGAGAACTTTTTCTAATAACGTTCCTTCGATCACGTGTTTCTAGATCGTACAGTCGCAAAATTCGAGCATAGTTGTATACCGAGTACTTAGTAGTATTATACAAAGTGAGTGGTAGGCAAAAACTTTATTTCCTCGTAATACAACTTGTTTTATTCGATTTCTTTTATTAATTTAATTTATTTAAATACTTTAATATTAAATCTTTTTTTTTTCTTGTAAATATAATTTAGCGTTAATTATAACCGTAAAACGTGTGTGTGTGCTTTCCTTCAACCACAGGGCGATTCGAACAACACAGATAATCGAGAGCAGCGTACTTCTCGATTCATTTATAAGAGATTCTAAGTGGTAAGTTGTCTTCCTTTAACGCAATATTTATAAATGTATTTTGTTGTGACCACTCGGAAT
>NW_026534162.1:0-12890 GCF_026225885.1 Hylaeus anthracinus | reverse complement strand
AGACGAAGATCCCAAGAAAAAGTCACAGATAAGCTGGGACGTAACAATATAAATAAATATAAATTTATATATATTTAAATTATCATTATTTAACCTTATTTCTAATATAAAAAATACATCTGTATTAAAAAATATTATAATATAAAAAATAAATATTTCTAAAGGTAAAGACAAAAATAATGTGTAAAATATAAAATAGTATCTTGATATTAATCGTATAATTTCTAATCCTCAATAAACAATAATTATAAATGTTAAAATTAATCTTACTCCATAATAAAAATAAACGTTTATTAAATTTAAAGATACAAAAATGATCGATAAAACTATTAATAAAACATTAAATAATGAAATTCAAATATTTTCATATAAATTTAAATTTAAAATGTAGAGATATAGATATAGATAAATACACAGTATGTCCAACGAAATCATGGACAGCCGATTATTTCGTAACCTATTAAAGATACGAAAAAATTATTGGCCGTAACAATTTTTTTGTATCATTATTGTTTACAGAGATATGAAAGTTACGTTTGGTTCTTCAAATGGGATTATATACTTTTTATTTGATGAATAGATAGTACGTTTCAAGACGAATTCAGCAAGCTTAATGTAAACACCATTTTACAATTAGTTTTTAAGATATTACGCGTAAAAGTTTACTGATTTTCGGTAGAAGAAAATCTGCGGGACCAAGAAGCACAGTAGGGGGTCTCGACTCTCGACCGCACTTAAAATGCTACGGGTTAAACCGTGCCTCTTGAAACCGATACGAAGAGACTGCGGTAGGAACGGCAGGCCTAAATTGTACATAATAGTTTGGTTCACATTGTTAACGCGTGTTGCAACGTTCCAATAGATACTCTTGTAAAAGTAGAAAAACAATTTCTAAAACGAATGAAAAATTGTATACTAAATGATGGAGGGCACGTGGAAGGGATTCCAAAATAAAATATTATTTTTATCTCAAATTAATTTATATTTTCATATTTTTTTCTCCTAAAAATCCTTTAGCTTTATCCGTTAGCTTTATTTCATTACTAAAACATGGGCGACATTTTTCTTTTACATCCGACTTGGAATTGGAAAACGGTGCGCAGTAAGATCACTAAACAATTAACGTCCTCCAGTTTATTAAACAAGTGGAAGAAAGCAGTGGAGAACAATGGCAGCGTTAGAGATAAGTATATCTTTATTAATAATTGGACGTATGATAGATTCGTTGATGCGCGTTCTTCAAGGCATCAAGTCTCTACACGTTGCTTACAACAATGGGCAATGCAAGCGGCTAATCAATTCTTATCAGATTCTTTTCATTTTTCAGCCTCACATACGTGGGTGACTAAATTTAAACTCCGAAATAGAATTGGTCAACGCAAAGTAACGCGCTTTGTGAGCAAAAAAGACACAGCATCACTTCAGGATACTCTTCAGGCAGCGCAAGTTTTCAGGATCAGGTACGCGATGTAATACCTTCATTCGACGATAGGTTAGTTATAAATACGGATCAAACTGGTTGTGAATATAAAATAGAGTTAAAGCGCACGTTTCATACAAGGGTGAGAAAGTTACAGAGGTTGCTACGGGTAGTTAAAATAAGATCACTCATTCATATACCGCACAGTACGCGATCACATTTTCTGGAGAAATATTACCAAAAGTTTTCATTTGTTTACAAGAAACGGGTGGTAGCTTTGGTCCGCGCGTAGAAGTGAGTGTACGGGAGCTAATGAAAATTTTTGGTAACGTTTTCGTAACGTGTACAAAATCGGGGAAACTACAATCGGACACATACGAACAATTTTTAGACACTATTATTAAACCGCACGTTGGTCGAAACAAGTTTTTACTTATTTTAGATTCTTGGGGTGGTCAAACTAATCCATCCTTATATGACAGCAAATTCCGTGACCCAACATTAAATAATACTCCTACATGCACTTTGAAAGTAATACCGCCTAAATGCACACCGTTATGCCAACCCTGTGATGTATACTTTTTCCGTCAGGTTAAAATTTTTATTGCCAAATTACAAAATGCCCGGACATTAATTTCCGAAAATAGAGATATATCAGATCGAGCGAATATTATCAAAACACACGCCATTATTCACAACCAGTTGTCTGCGCCTATATTTAAGGGCATGCTATTATATGCATGGTATGCGTCAAAATTACCCACCGAAAAGAAAGTGTTTTGTAATGTTAATCAGGTTTGTTTTCCCAATTATCTAAACGCGATAATATGTAGTTGTTTAAATCCGTGTTTTATTAAATGCTCGTGGTGTTTATGCGCCTTTTGTTTTATTTGTTTTTATGAAAATATGCATATAAAGAATTGTCCGAAACAGGCAAATGCACAGGAACCTGAAATTTAACAACGATTCATTAATCCATATTTCCATTTTTATAGGTATCCTTCCTATGCTGTTTATATTTTACTGCGTATTTTATATGTATCTTATTATTTGCGTAATTTATATTGTACTACACATTGCGTTACTCATATTAGATTAGGTATTATGTTATTTGTATTATATGTTGCGTTATTGCGCGCACACACGTACATACACTTATACACGCACTTATGCACACACGCGTGCAGACATACATACACTACACATAACACATGATGTGCAAAAACCGACCGACAACCTCCCCGTGGTACACATCGGTTAATACTAATGTCGGGGGTATTTTATTATTTTTCAGTATCATGGAATGTCCTATATGTTGTGGTATTTACATTATAATATATTGAAAAAATACGCCACATCCCATACATTTGTATGTTTACTTCTATTGCTGTTTTATGTATTGCATGTACTCATTATAATATTATGTTCACATTTATATTATTTGCAATTTCTGCGCATATGTATATATTCAGTAGCCAAATACATAATTATTAAAAAACGAATTTTATTTTAATAAACGCTTTAGCCACATTTATTATTAATCAAAAATAAGTTAATTAATAAAATACGTGTTATGAAAAATTGTAGTCCACATCCTATACTTTATAATTCTTAAATATTATTTATAGAGCAGTGAATATTATAATTCTTATATATTATTTATATAGTAGTAAGTAAAAAAAGGAATAAGAAATAAAAATGCAGTTGGAGAAAAAAAAAGGTTCCATTGCCGAGTCCCGACCCCACGAACTCTAGGACATGAACCGCCGGCGCAACGCTCGCAGCTACAACTGCTTGTGTTGAGAGTTTGAATTTTTCCGTACATCTAGAGACCTGTAAATTTTTAAAGCCATTTTTTATAAAAATGGCTGGCCAGATACCCCTAATATTTTACACTTTTTTTTATGCCAATCAGCTCCCATCATTTGAGCCCGGTCTCGTTCAAAAAGCGCTCGTCCGGATCGCGTCCGCCCCTTGTTAGACTACGAGCGTAACGACCGCAGCAGAGACGGCAGCAGCACTCCAGTGGACATACAAATCATCAAGATTTCACAGCAACGAAGCTCATCAAGTTTTTTGAAGCGAAGAAGCAATATTTTCTCACGATTCTTTTTCTAAAATATTCTTTACATCACTCCGCATGCCACTCTAACGCACGATTTTGCAATTTCACCTTTAAAATATGATAAAAATATGTTTTTAAGGAACAAATTTCTTTTTTGCAAGTTTTCGAAACAAACTCTTGATAGGTCGATATATTTACTTCCCCTGATTACCAAATGCATAATCGTTATGTGTTTGTTTTCATTATTGTAGTTCACCTATTCTCCGTTGCTCTTCATTAGTGGCGCTAGTTTAGCTCCTGCGCAGCCCTAATGTCAACACGTTCGCCAGGCTCTTTATGAGAATCGTCACTAACAGTAAATTATAAAAGATTCAGACATCTCACAAAGAGAGTGCGAGACCTTCAACTCACCAATTTCATTGAAACTTTGTACATTTATAGATTTCGTTCCCCTGATTACGAGTATATACCATTATAGGGGCAGACAGTCAATAGTTTTTGAGATATTTGTAATTAAAGTTTTATTATTACTTCGATGTACGAGTTTAGTTGCAGTAATCGTCAACTGTAACGGTGGCGCAGCAATAGAATACCAGACTCGTAGGAGTCGCTTTGGGACAGCGGTAGCGCGAGCATCGTAAGTCGATCGCTCCGCAAAATATCCAATCTTTCCCGTGAATCTCATGCAAATAATATTACAAAGTGTGTGAAAAATTACCAATTAGTGCGGTAGGACAAGGTGGAATATTATTCAGCATAGTGACAGTGAAATAAGTGCCCTAATAGAGTTAAATAAAACGACGCGGCCCATCGGGCTGCTCAACGTGGCAAAGCCAAAAATGGCCGACACAAACGCCAAGCGAGACGCGGCCATAGCGGGCACTCGGCTACAACCCACTACATTGTGGCTGAACCCACGGCCGCGCACCCAAACACTAGTCAAACTAAATTCCATCCAGCTTGACAGGCTATATAAACAAGCGCTTAAAGAACGCGCAGAAGAAAAAAAATTACAGCGACTAAAGAAAACATAGTACCAAACACGACCATGGCTAGAAAACGCAAACCGCCAGTGTCACCGCCAGCGTCGCCACCAGCGGAGGACAGCGAAAGCCCATCAACGAGCAAATCAGGCTTGCCAACAGAAGAATGGCAAACACTCTGGAAAACTATAAAAAAAGGCACAAATCCCCTGAAAACAGAAGAACAACAATAATCAACACTAACAACAAATACAACTCTCTCACCGACGACAGCGACATGGATGAAACCGAACCAACGGAACACATAACGCCAATACAACTGAAAAAACGCGAGCGCCCACCACCAATTTTCACAAATAAAATAAAGATGACAGAACTCATTGATTTCATCCTACAATCAAACATATAAAAACATCAATTCATAATAAGGACGCAGGAGACCGACAACAAAGAAGAACAACATCATACCATATGCACTAATAAAAATACACACTACAATACCATAGTAGAATCTCTTAAAAGTAAAACCACCCCGTTCTACACGTACACCCCAAAGGAATACAAACCCAAATCCCTAGTCATAAAAGGTATAAAAGGGGATTTCTTAACTGACTACATAAAAAAGGAACTGGAAGATCACCAGCTAGCCGGAGTAAACATCCTGGAAGTCTCGGAATTCCACTTCGACAAAAAGCGGCCAAATAGACACCACCACATCATCCAAATTTCATGTAACAGCCCCACAATGGAGCTCTGCAAAATCAATTCTCTGGCCTACCAACACGTCAGATGGGAAAAACTACGAAAATCGGACTACTTCCAGTGTAAAAAATGTCAACGAATTGGCCACTCCAGCAGAAACTGCCACCTAGAATTCAGGTGCGTAAAATGTGTCCAGTCCCACGGCCCTGGCAACTGCTCCATCCTGAATAAGGAAAATAAAGAGCTACTAAAATGCGCAAACTGCGGAGAATCCGGACATCCAGCCTCATATAAAGGTTGTCCATACCTTAAACTAGTGCGAAACCTCAAAAAACAACACAAACAAACCCAGCAAAACAATGTCCAGCAAAGGATTTCAAAAATCCACACCAAAGTCAATGGTAACTTATCATTTGCCCAAATGGCAAAAAGGAACACAGCTCAAATACAACCATCAATGAGGGATGAAGAGAATATCTCGGAATCGGACCATCATCCTTCCATGCACCACCTGCTCCAAGTCAGCTACTACCACCACAGGAGCCAGCATGGTTATCACACCTAAAAAACGACCTTACGCTAGCAATCACCAACCAATTAGCAAGTATCTCAACACAAGTAGCAGCAAACACTGCCAAAATAGACTTCATCCTAAATTCTATATACCAAAATGATCAGAATTAATTCACTAACTAAACTTAATATTGCAGCTATTAATGTAAACTCAATTACAGCTAACTACCGTAGACTAGAACTAACATAACCATCATATCATCCTGTTATCAGAAACTAAACTCAACCCCAAACACAAACTCACTTTCAATAGCCATAACTTAATTCGAACTGACAGACCAAACGCCACACGCGGAGGAGGTACAGCTATCTTACTAAAAAAAGAAATCCCGTACGAAATAATCCAATACCCATCATCCCACAACAATAGCATTCTCGAGTACACCATAATAAGAATAACCACCTCACGCTCAAAAAAATTGTTTATCTTGGCAGTGTACGCTACCAACGACAACAGACGTCTATTCTTAGAAGAACTCGACGACATTTTTAATAAACTAAAACTAAGCAATCCTAACAATTATTATATAATTGCAGGAGACCTCAATGCGAGGCGTATGTGCTGGGGCGACCGCACGAATAATCGACGAGGCCGATACCTAGACCAATGGGAAATAAAAAGAAGCATTGAGCTCAAATTAAGAATTCTCACACCGGCGTATCCCACCTATTTCCCGGGCAGCTCATACCTGGATATCGGCCGATTACAGACTAATAATAAGTGGCGAGCTTAATGGCTCTAACTACGAACTCTTCCGTACGACAGCGACCACGCTGCCATTACTTTCTCAGCCCAGTTCGCCGATGACAGTGTGCCAGGATCCGACACCAGCACGTCCGCACCGCGATTTAACTATAAAGCCACAATGGCGAAACTTCAAAAATAAGCTAGAAAACTTTTATAATTTATCTATACCCGAAGACCGCAATTTATCACTATCCGAAATCGAAAACAACCTAACTCTCATTAACAACTCTATCCTCAACGCGATTATCCCAATCCCAATTTTTAAGACGACCAACAGCATATCCAAATACACAAACACAAAAATCAAAAACCTTCAAAAAGATAAATCATACTTACTTTCACTCCTACACTCGCTACACATTACTAACCCCACACCAAGAAATCCACAGATAAATATCATTAAATCAATATTAAACAATGTCAGAAAGGCCTTACACACTGAATTCCAGAAATCCTCTGAAAAATTCTGGATTAAACAACTAAAAAAAATTAACCACCAAAAATCAGATGAATTTTTCCCAAGAAATAACAAACTATTAAGACCTAGACACTCCCTCAAAATTGACAACCTATACATAAACGAAAGCAACTCCCAACTGCTCAATAGAATCTCATACGACTTAACCAACACCCAAAAAGAAAACAACAACTATATCTTTTCAACCTCAGCAGACAAACTTAACGCAATAGGAGCCTGCTACGAATCAATCAATTCACCCCGATATCTCAATAACAATACAGGCCTACAAAACATAGTCAACAACACCGTAGTTCAATTTAAACAAGAATTCTCATCAAACAGAGCATCTGAATCACAGCATTCACAAACGACAATAAAGCTTCACACCCACTACCAAACGACAACAACATTAATAGCTTTTGCAACATAATGACAGGAAGCAAAATATTCAAACACCTTCCCAATAAAACCTCATGTGGCCTTGACAACATACCACCCATAGTCTTAAAACATCTTCCCATTAAAATAATACGTAACTACACAATTCTATTCAACAATGCACTCAACAAATCATTCTTCCCACCAATCTAGAAAAAAGCTAAAGTACTACCCATCCTTAAAAAAGGGAAAAATCCAAACGACCCCTCAAGCTATAGACCTATTAGCCTCACCTCTGCAATTAGTAAAGTGTATGAATCCATAATCAACACAAAAATAACCTTATTCTGCAAAGACAATAATATCATACCAGATAAACAATTCGGTTTCAAACACCAGCATTCCACAACCCACGCAATACACAAACTCCTATCAGACGTATACAAACAAGTGGGCAATAGTCAAATGGTAGGTGCGGCGCTATTGGATCTAGAAAAGGCATTTGAATCGATGTGGCAGAACGGCCTTATCTACAAATTAATAAAAAGGGGATTCCCAAAATGGCTCACATGTACAATTTGGGACATGATAAGGGAAAAAAAATTCCTCACATGGGATGGCGCGGCGCTGTCGACGGAAGAGTTTGGAATATATTGGAAGGTCTCCAGCAAGGCACGGTGAACTCACCTATTTTATTCAACATCTTTACGGCAGACATACTTAAAATATTCGGCATCAACGACAACGATAAACTATCAGCGATCGCATTTGCAAACGATCTGATAGTGTATACCCACAGCAACAAAACAATAACCGTCCAACACGAACTCGAAAAAATAGTTAACAAACTCAATAATTATTACAACAAATGGAACCTACGACTGAATCCGCATACATTCAAAACCATATTACTTAGAAAATCACTAGGAAAGCTATCAGCACAAGCCAAACTAGGTTATAAACATTTTAGCATTAAGACAACGGTACCTGGCTCAAACAGCATAACAACTATAGATAATAAGAAGACTGTTAAATATCTAAGAATATACTTAGAGGTAATATACACCTACAAGTGCAATTAGATAAAGCCTGTAAGGCTTTCCAGGCAAACGTGAATGTAAACGTTGAACGTAAACCTAAGAGCATGTCTAAGATTATACAGATCCACACACATCAAATAACTACGATACATAAAAAATAGTACTATCTACAACATGGCAAATATTCCAAGAATTGACAGCTTCATACTTAAATTAACACGTGACTACCATAGCAACCTACCAAAAATCAACAATGCAGTCATCCAAGACATAAGACAACAGGATGAAATAACTTCACAACGACAGATGACGACCGGATAAACCACCCCACAATCATTTACATACTGCGACCAACAAGGACTCATTCAAGACCACAACAACATCCCCATATTATACCACTGGAAGAGAAACAAGGCTGACAAAAAAATAATGCTATCACACGACAACCACAGAACAAACCCTGAAAAATTCGCAGGCTCCACTGCCCTTCCAAATAGAGACTGTTGCGACTTCCATAGACTGAAGTTCGAGAAATATAGGTGGCTAAACGCCAACAGCCCTTACATAGAAGACCTAAAGATCAGGAGAAAAATACAAAACCAAAGACGACTGCAACAGCGGTTGCAAGCCAGGCGACAAAGGCTACTAATGCACAATTAGGAGCCACCCCCATCTCTGTACATATGTATATGGTATATAACTTATAAATAGCCCCTAACTATACCTTTAAGTTCTGACAACGATACGTTAACGCGGGTTTTTTTTTGTGTAAGAACTTTTTCCCATTGGAAAAATGCATAGTCAGAGTGCAATAGCGTCGACGACTAGTCAATTGATACCCGCTACTTATAATGCCAAACCCATTTTTTTTTTTTTTTTTTTTACGTGAGAAAATGCGTTTACGCACGCCCCCTCATAAGGAGGGGGTAGTGTGGGACTCGCCCCTTGATTTGATATCAAGGGGAATACCCACTAAATCTTCACGGTGGCCGGCCACGGCGCATTGGGGAGGGGCACCGAGATCTCTTACGAACGCTACCGGTGCCCCCCCCCCCAACGAAGGAAGGAGTGCCATCTCCGGTGGGGAGTGAATAACTCCCCACTTGACCGCGGGTGGCACAGCCCGCGGTCTCGCCTGTCCCTCTTAGTCGCCTCTTACGACAAGCAGGGATTACTATGGGCGTATTCTGTTCCCCGACCCACAGGGAAATATGCCGCTATGGGGCCAACGACCCCCCGCGGCGCAAGCGCCGGGCATGTTCCAAAGGAGTGGGGGGGGGGGGGGGGGGCCCCCCCCCCCCCCCCCGGGGCCCCGGGGGGGGCCGGCCGGGCGGGGGGGGGGGGGGGGGGGTGACGACCCCCCCATGCCCGGCGGCCCTGCTGGCAGTCGGCGAGCCCAAGGCTTGAGCTCGCCGGCTACGTGGGCAGGGCCGCCCCATGCGGCAGACTGCCAGGAGGAGGTGAGGGTTTACGGGGTAGGACCAGTCCTCCCTGCGGCAGGGGCGGCAGCTAGCCGCCGTCGCCTGTTCCGCCTCAACCTCCTCCTCTCTATGCTCCTTCCGCGAGACAGTAGTCTTGCAGAAGAAAGACACCGCGTTCCAGGACCTCTCGCTCTCGACCATGGCCGAAACGACGTCCGGGAGCAAGAGGTCCCCTGTAATAGCTTGGCGGAGTGCCCACCACTCTCGCGAGAAGGCCGGGCACTCCTCCAGCAAGTGCTGCGCGGAGTCCAGCTCCGCGCCGCACTGGTGGCACGCGGGCGACCCCTCCGCCCCCACCTTGTGCAGGTACTCACCGAAACAACCATGTCCGGTGAGCACCTGCGTGAGTCGCCCGTGTCGGCGGTCCAGCCAAGCATCGAAGCTCGGCAAGACCGCCGCTACCGTCGTCTTTCGGGCGGCGCCGCTCTCCAGGAGCTGGCGCCGCCACTTTTCGCGGGCCAGCTGCCACCTTTGGCGCCGGTAGGCTTCGACCGCTTCGTCCTGCGGATCGCCCCCGTTCCGACGGAGATCTTGCACACGCCGATACACGTCGGCGTGTGCCTCCGCTTAGAAATCAAAGGGGACAACCCTCGCTAGGATAGCCGCCCCTTGTGGGAGATCGTGCGATACCTGCGCGAGATCCTGATGGCCATATGCCGCTGCATGCGGCGCAGCAGGTGCCGTCCACGACGGCAGGCCACCAGGTCGCGCGCCCATACGGGTGACCCGTATAGGGCCATGGATCGCATGACCCCCAGGTAGAGCCGGCGGACCCTCTCTTCCGGCCCCCCGAGATTGGGCAGGAGACGACCCAACAGGGTCGTCACCGCCTCAATTCGGGGGACCAGGCGGTCGAAATGCCCCTCCCAGCGCTACCGGCCGTCCAGGTCGAGGCCCAGATATTTCATCCGGCCCTCGACCCGGTCAGCCGCATCACCCACGCGGATCCAGGTCTAGGGGACCCGCCGTGTCAGAGGTAGCCCATGAAACATGACTACCTCTGTCTTTTGTGGCGAGATCCGAAGCCCTAGAGCCTGGATCCTCGCGACCAAATCGCAGCCGCTAGTTCCGCCAGCCTTTGGCCCCTGTCCCATCTCGACTCACCGCGATGATCAATGTGTCGTCTGGGTAGCAGACCACAAAGACACCAGGTGGGAGGAGCTCACGCAACATCGAGTTGTACCCCAAGTTCCATAACAGGGGTCCTAAAACGGATCCCTGGGGCACGCCTCGGCTGCCCCTACGACGTATCGGCACCCCGCCTCTGCCAGGGTACTCGATCCACCTGTCCGACAGGTAGTCGGCTAACACGACGTGTTCTCGGAGCGTGCCCCAGGGCAGGGTGTTAAATGCGTTGGGGATGTCGAGACTAATCGCCAACGCCACCCCACCTCGGGAGACCGCCCGGTCCGCAAGGCATGGACGTGGTCGATCGCATCAAGCGTCGACTGGCCCTCGCGGAAACCGTATTGGCAGCCAGCCAACTGCATACTCCCGTCGGACAGGCCCCCCGACAGGCGGGCAGCGAGCACACGCTCGAAGAGCTTGCCCGCCTCGTCGAGGGGGCAGATCGGCCGATACGCGGAGGGCGAATCCGCGGGCTTTCCCTTTTACGGGATAAGGACCATCCGGGCCTGCTTCCAGGCCAGCGGAACCCGCCCCGACTCTAGGCAGCCGTCGAACAGCCGCCTGAGCCAGGGACCCAGGACGCGCAGCGCCAAAGCGAGCGCCCGCCCAGGGATGCCGTCGGGCCCTGGTGCCGTAGTCCTGGCCACCATTCACCCGACGGCCATCCCGAGCTTCCCCTCGGTGACCCCCAGGCCGGCGGACCAGTTACTGGCCTCCTGATGGCGCGCTGGAGGTCCACCGTGGCCTCTCGGTAGACCTCATACAGCGCCGCCTCCCTCGCCGGGTCGCGGTTCCGTCTCCGGCGGGCCCTCGTGAAGCGACGTCGCGCCGCGCTGCATGTAGCACGCAGCGCGGCAATCTCGTCGCTCCACCAGTGAGAGGCCCGCCTCGGGAGCTTCTTGGCTCGGGGCATGGCGGCGTCGCACGCCGCCGTCAATGACTCTCGAAACCAGTCAGCTTCCCGTTCGACGTCCGCGACCAGTCCAGCCGGGGCATCCGGCCAGGACGCTGCGAGGGCGGCCGCCATCAGGGCGTCCTTCTCGATGCGATTCAGCGCCCATCTGCGCTGCGGTCGGCCCGACGCGGGTCCGCGAGCGGGATGGTACTGAAGGGCAGCGGAGACATCCATAAGGATGTAGAGGTAGTCACTGAGGGACTCCACCTCCTCCGCTACCCCCCATTCCGACACGAGACGCGCGGCGGCAGGCGTCGCCCACGACAAGTCGACGATCGACTCGCCCTGCCACCGCACGCACGTGCTCACGGACTCCCGGTTAAGCAGCTGGAGGTCCGCGCTTGCCGCCCACTCCAGCACTGCCCGACCCCTCGCGTCCGTTGCTGGGCCACCCCACGCCGTGGACTTGGCGTTGAAGTCGCCCAGCACGAGCGTTCGGGCTACTGGAGAGCGGGACAATGTGTCCCGGACCCCGTCTAGCAGCAACTCGAACGCCGCGAGGGGGGATATAATGCCAGACCCACGACTAACTATATGCGAGCGCTGGTAGAACCCAGACATACATATATACTCGTAACTTACCCTTTAGGCTTTTGTTGAATATTTATTGTAGCCTGAAAGTTTTTTTTTGTTCCAATTAATTTTTTTCGTTGGGCTCATACTATGTATTCCCCACAGAATCTTCGTAGGTTATTTCTTTGCTTCGTCGAACTTCTCGTCTTATGTTTATGGTGACTGTTTATATATATTTTTTTTAATTGGATGTTTAAGGTCACATGCACCTTCTCAGGATATGAGTGACCACATTTCATTTACGTCTGTGTTGTAGTCACATAGATTTTATATTTGATTATAGATTCCGATATCTTTCAGAAAGGATAGAATTTTTCTACATGAGTCTGCCTTTTGTAGCATGTTTGCTACGTTCGATATATTATATCGTGTTCTTTTTGCACT
>NW_026534161.1:0-26933 GCF_026225885.1 Hylaeus anthracinus | reverse complement strand
GAATTTGGTTACCTAATTGTTGCACGGTGTTAACGCACTGGCGATGCAGGGGTCGAGAATGTTTCTATGCCGTAATAGATTTTGTAACGTCCTCGCGGATCTATATGCGTTCCCATATATGGAAATTTGGCGGTTGAGATTTTCGTTACTCAGGGGTGAACATCTGTGGGGCTTTAGGAAAAGTTTAGATAAAGGGTTACCCACGCAACGCGAGTTAAAAGATGATTCTGAGAAAAGTATGGTACAGCTGCAGAGTGCACTTCGGTAAGACCAGACTCCACATTCCAAGGGGTAGATAAAATAAATGAACTCGAGCTTCGAAAAGAACAGATGTGCATACGTAACAAATAAATGAAACATAATATAAAATTTGATCTATTTTTTTTTGAATCTCTTAATTTTCAAGATTTATTCAACATCGCCCGAATAATCAATACGCATCTTCTAAATATAAATTTCACATTATCCGAATATTTTTTAAACGTTTCTGTTAAAATATTTATGGGAAATAGAAAACATTAATAATGGTTTTTCAGGATATGGAGGTATCAGTTTTTATAATCAATTAGTATCAACTCAAAAAGTAATTTGTATTAAACTTCTTTATTTTTATAAATGAAATCAGGGTGTACAGGGTGTATAAAAATTATTGGTCACCACTTTCAGGGGTATTGTACACATCTGGATCGGTGGACATTTGCAAACAAAACCGTCCGCAAAATCCATTATGACCTCGAAATTTAAGGTCAAAGTGTTTTTTAATTTTAATACATTCTACTCGAGGAGTAGGTAAAAAGCTTCAAAGGAGCCACATGCCGGAGACGAACCGTTGTCGCGAAAAAAATTGTTAAAGTTTTCCAAATTCTCGATAGCGCGAAGCAACTCTACGGGGCGCCGCAGCGGCGCCGAGGGTCCCCCAACCTAGCTCCTATTTGTATATGCACGCGTGATGGTGAAGTGTAACCGCACCGCATATCTAATGGTAATACCATTTCTATGCAGAGAGTAGCTGCTGTAATACCGACCTGCCGAATCGAAAAGGTCACGTGCCGTGTCTAGCCCCTTAAGGGGAGGTATAGAAATGGTATTACCATTAGATATGCGGCAGCGGAGGAAAATTAGATGGAGCTGCTCGTTATTGCCATACAGTATAGTTTCTTCTCAACAACATATACTGTATATTTTTTCCTTGAGTGATTCTGAATGCTCAGCGTAGGAAGTAGTAGTATTCTGTTCCGCGCTGCGTATTACGTTTGCGTAGTACGGTCCCACTTCACCATCGCGCGTGCATATACAAATAGGAACTAGGTTGGGGGAACCTCGGCGCCGCTGCGGCGCCCCGTAGAGTTGCTTCGAGCTATCGAGAATTTGGAAAACTTTAACAATTTTTTTCGCGACAACGGTTCGTCTCCGGCATGTGGCTCCTTTGAAGCTTTTTACCTACTCCTCGAGTAGAATGTATTAAAATTAAAAAACACTTTGACCTTAAATTTCGAGGTCATAATGGATTTTGCGGACGGTTTTGTTTGCAAATGTCCACCGATCCAGATGTGTACAATACCCCTGAAAGTGGTGACCAATAATTTTTATACACCCTGTACACCCTGATTTCAGTTATAAAAATAAAGAAGTTTAATACAAATTACTTTTTGAGATGATACTAATTGATTATAAAAACTGATACCTATGTGACGTGGGACACAGATTCCTGCGTCACAGCTTAAATAATTTTCAAATATTATTATTATATATATTTTACTTGCCTATCGGCAAGGTCAGGTCTTTGTCACAGCAGTCCCGTACGGGCCCTGGCTCGTACGTGAATTTCTGTCCTTTATTTATTTGAAGATTTGGGATTTCAATAGGATGTGAGCGGTTAATTCAACTATAAAAATGTTCTATTCTTAACATGGCACTGTAATATTTATTCAATTAATATTTTCGTGGTATTGATTTTAATAATACAATGAGTTATGTGATTTGGATCAAATGTACGTTTGGTCGACAAGATTTAATATACACACTTTCCTTCCTTATAATCTCATACAGAAAATATACATATGAAATCATCGAAAATTCAGTTACGCATTTAATAAAGAAAACAATGAGGAAAAAAAAATACATATATATTTGTTCCTGGAATATCAGATAGGGTTACCCCGGAAATGAAATATATCATTTATTGATATTCCAGAAACCAGAAATTGTGGTTTCATATAATAAAGAACACAATAAAATTGTCGTTTCATATAATAAAGAACACAATAAAATTATAGTTACATGTAATCAAGAACACAATAAAATTGTAGTTTCATATAATCAAGAATACAATAAAATTGTAGTTTCATATAATAAAGAACACAACAAAATTATAGTTTCATATAATAAAGAACACAATAAAATTGTAGTTTCATATAATAAAGAACACAACAAAATTATAGTTTCATATAATAAAGAACCCAATAAAATTGTCGGAATAATATTTTTAGGAAATATGAATAGAAATACCACCCGAGAAAATCAATGAGGGATTCCCCGGAAATGAAATATCATTTATTGATATTCCGAGTGGTCACAATAAAATACATTTATAAATATTTATACAAAGAATATTGATTGGAAGGAAAAATCAACTCACCATTAAATCTCTTTACAATATAAATCGAGTAACGCTGATCTCGTCTTTGTGCGTTCTTCGAATCGCGAATATTTACGTAATAAAAAACGAAATTACTATTTACGAAAAGAAAAAGAAAATCTAAATCTAAAATACTTTAAATAAATTAAAATAAAATTATTTTATCGAGGAATAAGAGTCCTTGCCTATCACTCACTTTTCACAAAATGAATTTAATACTGCAACTCTGCTCTGAATTATTCGCCCGGACTAATACCACGCTTCCGCGACTGTACGATGAGAAGTCAGAAGGCTCGTGCCTTGCTCGACCACGTAAACTCGATGGAACGTTCTAGAAGCTTTGGAGACAAAGGATCTTAGAACCACGTGATCGTCGCCAGTTTATAGAAAAAGTCTTCAAGATTTCGCGACTCGGTACACGCAAGAATTTGATGTTTACGAGTTGTATCGCGTCTCGCTCCTCGCGCCCACCAAACCGCTCGATTCGTCCTAGCGACAACGTGCGCGGACGAATCACGCTGCTATTCGAGTTACGGCTTCGGTATTCGGAGCGTACATGGAGAAGAAATAGCAAAATAAAGGTTTAACCTAAATGCGCGATATTTACATGTCCTTCTTCCAATGTTATTTGTAACCGTGATATTTGAACGCGATGGTAATATTCGGTGTGCTCATCTTCCCAACAATTATACATGTATACGCCACTGTTACATTTCATGATTTACGCCTTTTATTCGTAACAGGCAACGCTTTTAACGTATTTACAATACTTAACCTATTAAAATATTAGCAATTGAACATATTTACAAACTTTATACAGGGTGCGGCACTGCCAGCAGGGTGAAAATAGCGTGACGACGTCGATTTTGAGGAAGGAATGTGTAACTTTATTCAAAAATGAATTTAATGAACTACCGTCAAAGGCTAGGTTTGTGTTTGATTAGAACGAATTCGGGATGGTAAACCATCTCGAACACATTCCTGCCGACGAAATCAAGAAAAATAAAATGAAAAATATCGGCACGTAACAGATTTTTACATTAAAATTATTTTGGAATATGAGGAATTGTTAAAAGATAACACGCTAAAATACATATGTATAAGAAAATGATGATAAAATGATTGTTACACAAAATGATCTAATATGCAAGAAAGAATTGATAAATATCAGAAAAGAATAAATTATTTATTGTATTACATATCGTTCTGCGCTTGCGTTTGTTCAGTGTATCATACTTGTCATTTTATAAAATAAAAATAATAACAGGAAAGATTAGATTTTACATATACTATTGTTATATTTGATTATTTTTTACAACATAAATTTTCAAATTCGTAATAAATTGATATATTAAGTATTAGTATTGTAGAATGCGACAAAAAGTATGTATAAGAAAGTCGAGTATGTAAAATTGGCAAGGAGCGACTCTCTTTCGTTTCCGAAAAATAAATTTTTAAAAATATTTAAATTTCGATTGACGAGTGTCAATCGTGCAAGTGTTGGAGATGTAATAGAAACAGCGTTATAAACTACAAATTATAGCTAAAATTAGCGACCGGAAACTGGAACTTCAACATGAGCTTTTAATAACCAACAATGAAATAAATATATAGGAATTTTAATAAAAAAAGATAATATAAAGAATTTAAAGAAAAAAATAATGTGTAAAATATAAAATAATATCTCGATATTAATCGTATAATTTCTAATCCTCAATAAACAATAATTATAAATGTTAAAATTAATCTTACTTCATAACAAAAATAAAAGTTTATTAAATCTAAAGGTACAAAAATTATCGCTAAAACTATTAATAAAACATTAAATAATAAAATATAAATATTTTCATATAAATTTAAATTTAAAATATAAATATAAATATATAGATAAATATAGATATATTGCTTATTTTCCATTATTAAATTTATATTTATGGATGCAATATAGAATTCCAGTACTTCGCAAAGCATTTATTGCTTACACAATTATTGTAATGGTACATTTTACTACTACACTTTTACCATTTATTCTCTTTCAATAAGACTTATATTTCTTTATGCGTATGCTTTTCTCTATTTTATTACGTTGATACTAGCTATACCTACTTTTTTCATCATCGTAAAAGACAATTTTTTCAATCTATTGTAATCAATCCAAGTTAGTTTACACGCACATAATGTTTCTTACCAATTTCTATATACACACCTACTTAAAAGAAAAATGTATGACCGCGGGCATTTTTTAAACTTACTATGATACTGAACCATGATGAAAAGCGTCTTAGACTACTAGAGTAACAACCGGAGCAGAGACGACAGCAGCGCTGCAGTGGAGAGCGTGATAGCGGAGCAACCATATTGCCATACAAATCATCAAGATTTCACAGCAACGAAGCTCATCAAGTTTTTTGAAGCGAAGAAGCAATATTTTCTCACGATTCTTTTTCTATAATATTCTTTACATCACTCCGCATGCTACTCTAACGCACGATTTTGCAATTTCACCTTTAAAATATTATAAAAATATGTTTTGCAAATTTTCGAAACAAACTCTTGATAGGTCGATAGATTTACATCCCCTGATTACGAAATGCATAATCATTATGTGTTTGTTTTTATTATTGTGCATAAAAGACGCGAAAAACTGTTTCGTAGTTCACCCATTCTCCGTTGGTCTTCGTTGGTGGCGCTAGTTTAGCTCCTGCGCAAGGGGATAGACACGGGTAATGCAGCGAGGTGACATTACCGGGAAAACTGGGCGTAAAAAGGGGTCCGTGATTTTTCGCTTTTCGCTCTTATATTAGCATATTTTGGGCTAAATGAGGGCTCATTCGAAAGAGGAAGCTTGAATACATCCGGGGCTAGTCATAATTCAACGAGATCTTGTTAATATCTAATAATATGAGTGCCCAAAGTAGAGAAAGAATACGATAAAATACATCTGCAGAATCCAAGTATTTGTAAGTCACTCTAAGAGTTTTGTGACTCACACGATGACCAGCCCCGGATATATTGAACCTTTCTCTTTCAACTGAGCGCACCATTCAGCCCAAAATATGCTAATATAAGGACGAAAAGCGAAAAATCGTAAAGGCATTCCCAAAATCGAGTTCCGCCATTTTGTGAATAATGGTAGAGCAAGTCACGTACCAAATTTAGTTCAGGAAATCGGTATGAGATGGCGCTTACTGAGGACGACTGCTAACGCGAATATCGATACATTGTGACGTTGTCATGCTGGCATAACAGCGTCTATCCTTTATTCACGCTCCGCTGTTGCCATTTTACTGAAGTCGAAATATTCTTACATTTGCCGACGTCGACAGAGCATAGGAACAGACAGCGGAAAAAGAGTAAAAGAAAACATTTACAAGCCTAGTATCATAACCAATTGTCATAACAATATCGTGTTTGGACTCATTTTAGCAGGAAAACCTCACCAATATGTTAGTGAAATTTGATTTAAAAAAAAATTAACAATAAAAAAAGGTAGTTTGTCGCATTATTCTTTCACAGATTAGTAGGCATTTAAATTTTTTACGATCACCTCGACTCTGACAAGGAATGTTTTTTAGGTATCTGCCTCCAGTTGTTTTGATTTTTGGATATGTTTTAAAGGAGCGAAAAATAAAATATACGTATTTTTGTATTTTCGCCTGTTTCATATTTAGGAGGTGAAACGACCTCCTATAGTTTCAGCTGCAATAGGCTATCTCCGAAACTATCATAAACAGAAGAAAACTTTTTAAGAAAAAGTTTCATGTTTTCTATTTGCATATAAAATCTGACTCTAAATTTTGTAAAAAAAATAATTTGTTTATAACATTAATTTTAAAAGTAATTACAGTTTATATAATGACTAAGAAAAACATTTTTTCTGAATCTATTGATGCATCGTATACTGTGTTTGGCTTTTACATTTTTGCGCATTAATATTATACGTACACCCTCGCTCATAAATATGTGGACACGTACTACTTTCAATGAATAATTAATGTAGATCGTGAATTATTATTATACAATTTTTGTTGCTAAATTCTATATTGGATATATTTAACAACATTTGATTATATTAAATATTTCGACTGCCATATTTAATTTTTTAGTGGAACTATGGGATCGTTTAGATAGAAAATTTCAAAAAGAATGTTCAATATATCTGTCACGATAACGCAGTTCGGTAGCAGTCGAACCGCCGCGAGGGATTGCGCCGGCTCAGCCGGTCGCCGGGGTTCGCTAAATATAATATGGAGGTAGTCGTAGGAGTAGGGCCGAGCTCTCGGCGCAGGGGGGGGGGGTGTACGGTATCGGTAGTCGCACGCTTCTAGATCGTGTTTCTAAGGGTGTACGAACCCTTGCACAAGAATTCGGCGGGTAGTCGGACTGCGGGAAGTAGACTGTTAGAGGGAGGTGCCCCAGGGGGTTCGAATCGGCAGCGCGAGCACACCTCTTCTTCCCGGGCGAGTGGCCGTGGAGGCCCAAAGACGGCTGTCGGTGCAGACACGTCTTTCGGCGATCAAGGATGTCCCATGCCTCGAGGCCGGAAGCCTCTGAGAGGACACGAGGGGATAGACGGAGTTGACCGCGTTCTCAGAGGGATCTCGTGGTCTTTCTTTTTGAACGGGTTCCGTTGGCGAAATATATGCCGGGAATACAATAAAATGAAACGAGAGGATAGAGAAAGAATAGGAAAAAAATCTATATAAAAATATATATAATAATAATAATAATATTATTATATTATTAATATTGTTACGAGCCAGGGCGTTAGCGACGCGCGTGTGAGCCCAGCGAGTGGGATAGATTTGAGAATTGAACCAATACGATTATTTATTATGTATCAATGGTGCCGAAGATTTTAGGATAGATTAGATAATGCAGACGACTCTGACGCGAAGTCAGATAGCTGCAGGAATCGGTATCTCCCAGTGAAGGGTAACCGTAGGTTAAGGTGTTTGGTTGTCTTGGTTATTGGAGACAAACGCAGACGACTCTGACGCGAAGTCAGGTAGCTGCTGGGAATTGGTATCTCCCAGTAAAGGGTAACCGTAGGGTAAGGTTCGAACTGTGAGGTTGTTGGAAAAAATGCAGACGACTCTGGCGCGAAGTCAGGTAGCTGCAAGGAATCGGTATCTCCCAGTAAAGGGTAACCGTAGGATAGGTTAAGTTTAGGAGTTCGGTTTGAGTACACAAGGACTGAATCGTATGAATAATACGCGTCGTTAATAAAGCCTCGCAACTTGTTAATTTAATAGAATAATAACTCGAGCGGTAAAGTTATTATGTTGTGGGATCGTTACACTGGCTAGGATTGGTGATTCCAAAGTAAAGGTTTAATGATTGATTTTACAGACTTCTAAGGTTTACCAAAAAGTATATATTCAAAATAACTATACTAATTACAAATGTCTAGTGTCGTGTTGTCGCGGTTAGTGTATGAAGTTAAAATTACCTAAATGTTGCTCGGTGTTGACGCACTGGCGATGCGGGGGTCGAGAGTACTTTTAAATGCCGTAATAGATGAAACCCGTCTTCGCGGATCTATAAGGTTAACTATGATCGAAAGGGAAACTGAAGCCCGATCTCACTAGAGTACTACTCTGCAGACGATCAACGTGTCTCTAACGAGTAACTCTTTCGTACTAGCCCCCGAGCAACGAAAATCATGGGTTTATATACCCCTAAATGTTGGTGGGGAACCGTCAGTGATTTCCATATTAGGAAATTTGACGGTTAGGATTTTCGTGGCTCTGAGGTGAGCAGCTGCGTTCACTGGGAAAAGGGTAGATTAGAAACTATCCCACGCAACGCGAGTCAAAGATGATATTAAGAGGATGCAGCTGCAGGATGCACTCCTGTGAGACCAAGCTCCAAATTCCAGAAGGGTAGATAAAAAGATTAATGAACGCGAGCTTCTAAAAAACGGAGAGTTTCTGTATACGTAACAATATAAAATAATATAATATAAAATATTGATATAATTATTATATATAATATATAACATATAGATAGAATTATATAAGATATAATATAATATAGATATAATATAGGTATATGATGATATAATATAATAAAAATTAAATTTTAATAATAATTATTATAAATCTTATATTAATTACAATGTATAAGTTTGTTCAAAACAGTATGCCCATGCAATTGCTGACCTATGCTAATCAAGCGCAACGTATTTACATACCTCTTTTTGTAATTTCTCCACGTCCGTCGATCTCGACGCGGATGCTGCTGGGGATACGCTGCCAGAGCTGGGTAAAATACGTATTTTAAATAGTAAATAGTAAATAAATACTTTATTTCGAATCGTGCATGTATTTTTAAAAATATAAGCATTTATTTCGAATCATGCAAGTATTTTTTAAAATAAAATATTTTATTTGAAAAACACTGAAAATATTTGTACCATAGTTCGGAATATTTTATTTTTCTAAATTATAGTGTGTAACGTATCTCGCGTGGGTGGCCGGGAAAGCCGCTGCTCGACACGCTCGGTCGCACAATTCTCACGGACGAATTTATTTAGAAGAATTGCACGCCAGTGCCAAGTGCACGTGTCCGTTACTTTCGTCCTTCCGGCTGCTCTACGGAGAGCGAAACTCAGGGGAGGTCGAAAGGGGGGTACCAAACTTTGATCCGCGGACGTTTAGGTAGATTTCTTTATTCAATCGAAACCGACGCGGGGGAATTCCGCGGTACACACACCGTTGGGGAAAAGGGTGTGGCGACTACGCGCCGAATGGGATACGCGGCGCGGAATTCCCGATACAAAAGAAAGTATTCGACGGAAAGAAACGAATACATTACCGGCGCGACTTGACTCTATAGGGGGGCCTCGCAAACAAATAGTCCGCCCTAGAATTAAATACAATCAAAAGATTACACCGAGAATTAACGGTTTCGCGTTTCGAAGGGGCCCTCTCCTTCGAAACGCGGCGCGTCCTCAAACCGCGCCAGGTCACGCGGGAGATTTGCGAAACGGACGGAAGGAAGTTTAACGGAGTTCCCTCCAGTGGTGGTCCTGTCGCGGACGAAAAGGGTGCTCCGGAGCACGCTCGCGGACACACACACACGATCCGCACTCTCGTACCCACGCACGCCACAAACGGAAACCCAACCAGTGGACCCTACCTGAATCTCCCCAGTCCCTGGAGTCTCGATCCTCGGACCATCCTCTCGTGGAGATGGTAGCAGTGCTCCCACACACACTCACGCAAAATGACAATAAAAAAAAACTTTTAGGTTTCGCGGGACAATAGGAGCGACTCGCTCGCGTGTTCCGATTCGTTCGCTCCCGGTTAACCGTTAATTATTCCTTATCGATCGCACATCGATCGTGCTCTTCTCGTCGCCGGCTCGCGGCTCTCCCCACCCAGAGCTGTAGGCAGCATCGAGGGGCGATGGCTCTGGTCTCTTTCGCAAGGGTGGTCAGTCCTCTTGGTGGTGGCCACACCGGGGTCCTTGGGTGGAGGACACCGCGACCGGCGACTTGCCGCGCTCGCGCGAAGACGCGACTCTATCGGCGAGGGTGAGGGGGCGCGAAAAAAAGGGGGTCTCTAGTGTTCACGGTTCTTTCATTCCTCCACTCTCGCGGACCACCTCCGGCCTGGGGTGACCGGCGAGGAGCGAGCGAAGCCCATCCGAGGGTCAGGGTGCCTTCGTATATTATAGTTTATACAAGTATAAAAAATAAAATATATATATCGAATTGAGTAACTCCTCCTTTTCCGAAGTTGGATAAAAAATATATTTATTATGGTAATCTAAAACGAACGAAGTACTTTTCCTCTGCATTATAAACATACATTCAATGTAGTTCATCAATGAATACTTCTATTAAGAATCTTCAATAAGGATGTTCATAAAATGAATGATGGAAAGAGATATTCTTCAATCGCAAGAAATCATAATATTTGCCAGAAAGAGTTTCTCCATCTGTGTATCATACATACACTGTTTATTTTCAAATTAAGAACTATAGAAAGTATTCTATTTTATGCTTTATGTTATTCAAATGAAACATATTTTATTTTATGTGTTAGATTATCAAAATAAAATATTTATTTTCATGCTATAACTATAGATTACCAAAATAAATGTTCACAAGGTTGTAATAAAATAGATTAACATTTATTAACAAATTAGGAACAAAAACTATTAATTTTCAATATGTTATTTAAACAAATAATGTTTGTTAAAATTTTCTTATTCAAAAAAATTCTTTATTTAAAGTTCCACAATTAAGAAAAGAAAGCTTCCAATTATCTCCTTTAATTTCAGAGATATTTCCAAAAATCATATTTTGCGCCCATAATGAGAAGTAATGAACATATAGATGCAGTATTTATACATATATAAGACTCTGAGAAAAGTTTATGAATTTGATCTGAATAATATATTAAAGACATTTTATTGAAGAAACTTTTAAGATAACTAAAGTCAAACAAAATTAAACATTATAAAGATGAAAAACTTGTCCCTAAGTGATTAAGCATGTCACGCATTTAAAAAGAGAAAAAAAAAGATGGAGAAATATTAAACGAATAGATATGAAGCAAGAATGAAAAAAAGATAACGTTTAGGTAGAAAGCGAAACGATTGCAAATATAAACCACAAACAATTTAATTCCAAAATATTTTTAAAAACGAAACTAATGATTACGAATATAAATTATTACTTGACATTAATGCAAAATGGTTTGGACCAATCGATATTGTAGAACTAGTTTCTCCGGGAGATTTGAAAGCTGTTTTAATCACGGCAATGGAATTTATAGAATTATGACTAAGTTTATTTCTTTTTCAAGTTTTGACATCGGTCAGAATAGAGAAAATTTTTTGTGCTTCTGCATTTGAGTGAGGAATACACTTTACAAAGCACAGCTGTGACAATTGTTGACATTGCATTTTGTCAAAGGTGTAATACAACTTATTCCATTCTTCTTTTAATTTTAAGTGGTCAAAAGATCCTAATTTCTGTGCAACGTAAATTAAATTTTTCAAAGTATGGTCTCTATTACTATCAAAAAGTGCTAATTTCGAATCAAAAACTTGCAAACTGCCTAAAAATGTATCTTTTAAAGGGAAACGTTTTATTATTTCGGAAATGGCTCTAATGTAAAAAGCTAAGCAAAATTTTTTAATTTCAAGAAACGTTTCCTGGGGTAAAGTATTATCATCGACATAATCCTTCAAATAATCTTCACACTCAAAACCGAGGCAGATGTCCTTCAAGTCTAACAAATTGTTACCGGAAAAAAATCTATGTGAAACATCGAGTTGTTTATTGTGGAATATTCTTGTTTTACAATATGTCCACACAAATCTTGAAACAAAAGTCTAGATTTAGAATATAATAAATGAACGGCTGTCTTGCGGGTTTGAAAAAACGGGTTAAAGGAATTGAAATAATTTAAAATATATTTAAGAAACAAAAGATAATTAAAAAAAGATTTAATGAATCCCAACATTCTAAAATGTGTGCTACGCAGGCGTGTGTGGCTAGCTAACGTGTATCACACAATTTTTAAATTTGTTTCGACTTATTATTAATAAATTCTTGAAAATGAGAAAAATTCGCCGACTGTTTGGCACTACTATTAACATAAACCGTTAAATTGCGAATAAATTTTTCAATATCACTTGAGATTTCCGAACAAGTTTTGCTACATACTAGTGCCGCGGAATAGCAAATACAATTGACTGTTATCAATGAAGGATACCTCGTTTTAAATTTCGAACAAAATGAAGAAAAGTGCCCGATCATCACTGATGCATTGTCACATGTGAGTCCAATTACATTCTGTATAGGAATTTGCTTTTTGTGCAATGCTTTCTCGAATGCTGAAAATAAACCTTCTGCAGAGCAATGTATGGCATTTAATTTTAATAATTCTAATAATTCTGTAAAAACTGCAGAAGTTTCCGAATTTACGTATTTAATTAAAAAGGTGAGCTATTTTACGTTAGAAATATCTGTGTTTTCATCAACAAATATAGAAAATTTATGATGTCGAGCACTTTCAATAATTCTACTTACTTCTACTTTCGAAAGCACGTTTGTAATAATTTGATTGCATTTTAAGCGGCTCAAAGTTAGTTTAGATAGGAGATACGCGAAACGAACGGGGGGAAGTCCAAGGGTTCTCGCCTCCGGTGGTGGTCCTGTCGCAGACGAAAACGTGCTGCGGAGCACGCTTACGGACACGCACACTCGGTCCCTTCTCACACACACGCACGCAAAAGGGAAACCCCAACACGTGGGCTCTACCTGTAAGTTAGCGGCCTCGGGGTGCAAAATCCTTCTCGCAAAGTTCTCGGCGGGGGAGACGTCCTCGGCGTGGTATGGAGTGACACAACACACTCGCGAAGGAGAACTACTGGTTTAAAGGCGAAAAAGGAGTACTCGCTCGCTCGTATGCGTCGTCTCTCGTGGCCCAACCGTTAATTAGTTCGCTTCCAAAATCGCACTCTTCTTGTCGCCGGCTCGCGGTTCTCCCCACCCAGGAGCTTTAAGGGGCTTCTTACGGTATGCCACCACCATAGCATCTCCAAGCGTCGATGGCTCTCCAGCGGCGTCTTGTCTCCCGTGGTTGCAGCTCCGGGGACGATGGTAGGGCTGACCATCTTCAGAGGGTGACAAGTCCTCTTTGTTGGTGGCCACACCGGGGTTCTTGGGTGGAGGACATCGCGACCGGCGACTTGCCGCGCTCGCTCGAAGACGTGGTGCGGATCGCGAGCACGGGGGAGTGCTGACAAAAACGGGGTCGCGATACGCATTTCTCCATACTACTCTCGCGGACCACCTCCGCGACGAGTTCGGCGAGGAGGAAGCGAGGACCCTCCGGGGTCAGGGTGCCTTCGTGACGGGCAGAAAAGTTCTGCCCAGTCAGAATATAAATTAATAAAACAATGTACTTACCTGTTGACTTAATGCCTTCAAAAGATGAAGCAGCTAAAATATTATATAATTATAGTTACATCGTAATCAGGGTTTGAATAATAATCACTTACAACTTTTTATTAATTAAATAATTAATTTAAACAAATTTAATTCAATCAACTTAATTAATAAATATTTTAAATAAATGTAATTCAAAATTATTTAATTAAAATTGAATTAAGTAGAGTTAATCGAAGGTCGTTTAATTGACGATTGATTTAAGAGGAGTTAATTCAAAGCCACTTAATTGACGATTTGTTTATATCTTCAATGTTAAAAGACATTTGTATAAAATTTAATTAAATATATAAGTAATAGAACTGTCGGAAAGACCGAATATTCAAGCGGCTTTCAAGCCGAGTCAAACCGGGACCGGCTTCCGATCCGAGTCGAGTACTTGAAAAAACCGAGTAGCTTGAAAGATTCAAGGTACCCGAAAGAAACCAAGTAACTTAAATTTTTCAAGCTACCCGAAAGAAACCAAGTAACTTGAATTTTTCAAGTTACCCGAATAGAACTGAGCGGTCTGAAAAAACCAAGCGGCCCGAAAGAACCGGGCAACTCAAATGGTTTCAAGCTTTTTCGAGTACACATGTTAGTCCGCCGCCGGGCAACAATGCTATCATAAAAAGGACGTAGCAAACTAGACCCAGAGAAGGTCGACCATCATTTTCCGTATTTCTTATTAGATCTTAACGGATGTATTACCAATCGATTCCTTATGTTATCCCGATGAAAATGGTACCAGACACGATACAATTCGGATTATTTAGAAGGAAATTATACGGAAAAAATTATTTGCACGCTTTTTATCTATTTTCGTTAATAATAGTTCGATTTACATAGTGTTTAGTAGCGTTTTCATCAGGAAAACGTAAGGAATCCATCGGCGTCACTCCCGTAATAATACGATGCATATGAAATGAAATCGGGTGATTATTGAAAGCCATAAACCAAGGGTTGAACCATCCAAAGCGCACGTGTGCCGACTTTAACCCACGACGGACCTCAAAGGGTCCGAGCATTAAAGTGTAAAATGTTTGTCATGATATGTTCACTTTTTGTTGTGTTTTATAAAAGCTAAAGAAATAAATTGCACTACTGAATTCCTGATGTTATACTGATGAAAATAGTACCAAACACGATATAATACCGATTAATTTTAATTATTCGTGTAATGTAAATTCTACAGACAACGCTGTTACACATCAGAAAAATCTTTTTCCAATTCTACGTTTGTCTTGTTAATAATTAAAATTAATCGATATTATATCGTGTCTGGTACCATTTTCATCGGGATAACATAAGGAATCGATTGGTAATATCCGTTAAGATCCGATCAGAAATACGGAAAATGATGGTCGACCTTCTTTGGATCTAGTTTGCTACGTCCTTTTTATGATACTGTTACGAGCCAGGGCGATAGCGACGCGCGTGTGAGCCCAGCGAGTGGGATAGATTTGAGAATTGAACCAATACGATTATTTATTGTGTATCAATGGTGCCGAAGATTTGAGGATAGATTAGACAATGCAGACGACTCTGACGCGAAGTCAGATAGCTGCAGGAATCGGTATCTCCCAGTAAAGGGTAACCGTAGGGTAAGGTTCGAACTGTGAGGTTGTTGGAAAAAGTGCAGACGACTCTGACGCGAAGTCAGATAGCTGCTAGGAATCGGTATCTCTCAGTAAAGGGTAACCGCAGGATAGGTTAAGTTTAGGAGTTCGGGTTGAGTACACAATGACTAAATCGTATCGGTAATGAATACTACGCGTCGCGGATAAAGCCTCGCAACTTGTTAATTTAATAGGATAATAACTCGAGCGGTAAAGTTATTATGTTGTGGGATCGTTACACTGGCTAGGATTGGTGATTTCAAAGTAAAGGTTTGATGATTGATCTTACAGACTTTTACACAAAGAGTATATATTCAAAATAACTATACTAATTACAAGTCTCCAGTGTCGTGTTGTCGCGGTTAGTGTATGAAGTTAAAATTACCTAAGTGTTACGCGGTGTTGACGCACTGGCGATGCGGGGGTCGAGAGTACTTTTATGGCCGTAATAGATTCTAAAACCGTCTTCGCGGATCTATATGGTAACGATGATCGAAAGTAACTGAAGCCCGATCTCACTAGAGTACTACTCTGCAGACGATCAATGTGTCTCTAACGAGTAACTCTTTCGTACTAGCCCCCGAGCAACGAAAATCATGGGTTTATATACCCCTAAATGTTGGTGGGGAACCGTCAGTGATTTCCATATTAGGAAATTTGTCGGTTAGGATTTTCGTTGCTCTGAGGTCGGCAGCTGTGTGCCCTGGGAAAAGGGTAGATTAGAAACTATCCCACGCAACGCGAGTCAAAGATGATATTAAGAGGATGCAGCTGCAGGATGCACTCCCGTGAGACCGAGCTCCAAATTCCAGAAGGGTAGATAAAATAAGATTAATAAACGCGAGCTTCTAAAAACGGAGAGTTTCTGTATACGTAACAATATCATTGTTGTCCGGCGGGGGACTAACATGTGTACTCGAAAAAGCTTGAAACCATTCGAGTTGCCCGGTTCTTTCGGGCCGCTTGGTTTTTTCGGACCGCTCGGTTCTATTCGGGTAGCTTGAAAAATTCAAGTTACTTGATTTCTTTCGGGTAGCTTGAACAGCCCTAATAAGTAACACATATCCGGTTATTAGATGGATGCCGGATATATCTGGCGCTCTTACTAAAAGGGTTATGCCGGTAATGCCAAATTAGCTGAACTGCTTCATGTTTTTATTATATTACTTTGACTTATACATACGTTATAACGTTACGTTATACAAATTTGTTCTTATTTAGGTTATAGATTATTCATTCATATGGTTAATAGTATTTAGTATATTGCATTTGTCGCTAAAAATTGGTTTCAAAATTTCCATTAATGAATCAGAAGTTTTAGTAGTAAAAAAAAAACATAAAGAAACTAATAAAATATAACATAGGTATAAGTTAAGGTAATATAATAAAAACATAAAACAGTTCAGTTAATTTGGCAATACTGGTATAACCCTTTTAGTACGAGCGCCGGATATATTCGGAATCCATCTAATAACTTGTTATACCGAAACTCAACACGTATATGTGTTACATATATAATAAATTGAATTTTATATAAATGTCTTTTAATATTGAAGATATAAACAAATCATCAATTAAATGACTTTGAATTAATTCTGCTTACAGTAATCGTCAATTAAATGGCTTTGAATCATTTCCTCTTAAAGTAATCGCCAATTAAATGGGTTTGAATTAATTCTACTCAAAGTAATCGTCAATTAAGTGGCTTTCGATTAACTTTGCTTAATTCAATTTTGATTAAATAATTTTTTAAACACATTATTGTTATGAGCCAGGGCGATAGCGACGCGCGTGTGAGACCTGCGAGTGGGTTGAATTCAAGAATCGAAGAAGATACGATTAGTCCTGTTTATTTCCATGGATCTAAAGATTGAGGATGGAGTAGAAATCGCAGACGACTCTGACGCGAAGTCAGATGGCTGCTGGGAATTGGTATCTCTTGGTAAAGGGTAACCGTAGGGTCGGTATCTCCCGGTAAAGGGTAACCGTTGGGATGGTTAGGTAAGGATTGAATCGTATCGTTGGAATATAATACGCGTCGTGGATAAAGCCTCGCAACTATTAATTCTAAACAAAAATAACTCGAGCGGTAAAGTTATTATGTTGTGGGGTCGTTACACTGGTTAGGATTGCTTATTCCAATGGTGAAGGTTTAATAACGATTTAACAGACCTTTTAAGGTTAACAAATGATTATATATTCAAAACTGAATAATTCTAATAATACAATTGTACAGTGTCGTGTTGTCGCGGTTAGTGTATGAATTTAATTACCTAATTGTTGCACGGTGTTAACGCACTGGCGATGCGGCTTTAAAATGTTGAAAATTGTTTCGATATTCGTACTATACACTACGAAATGTTCGAAATATTTATTACATTACAGACCTTGCATAATTTTAGAAACCAGTATGTCGCACATGATTCAATTAGATCAATGTATAGAATATATTTCAAATAAATACTATATAGCATTCCATTTAAAAATTAAAGATCATCGTTCATTTCTCGAAAAATATTCAAAATATAAGAAGTTGACATATTTTATTATGTTTATATTTTATTATTTTTGTAATTTCAAAATGTTCATATTTCTGGAAGCTAGTCTATAAAGAGCAAGAGTGGAACTACATTTTCATTCTTTTGAAGTTTTAAATATTTCTCTACTACTATAAAATCGCGTCAATGATTTTCAAAAATATGTTTAAATATAGCTAAGGACTATAATTTATCTAAATATCACAGTATGCATATTAAGTTAACATCACAATATACAGGGTGTCCCAAAAATGTTGCAGGTCATTGGAGGAGATGGTTCGGGGGGTGATTTGAAACAACCTTTTCCTTAGCGAAAATGTTGTCTGAGGCTTCGTTGAGGAGATATTAACGGAAAACACTGACTAATCAGAGCGAGCGTATGTCAGTGGGACGGAGGCTACGTGCTAGGCGGCCACGCTCATACGCTACCACGGCCGCTCCAAAGGTATACGCGCACTCTGATTCGTCGTGGTTTTCTGTTAATATTTCCTTAACGAAGCCTCGGACAACATTTTAGCTAAAGAAAAAGTTGTTTCAAATCACCTCCCGAACCACCCCTTTCAAGGTGTTACAACATTTTTAGGACACCCTGTATAATTAAATATTGAATACTCAAATATATGTTGGAGTTCAGTTAAATTTCCCTGAAACTCCAGAAGCGCAGAATTAACTATAATGGAACTTTGATAACTACTTAACTCTAAACTAACAATATGACTACCAGGGTAATTGGTATTGTAACTTGAACTATAACTATACTCGTCTATTACTCTTGTAATTACTGATAACTTGCACATAAACCCACACTGGCAAGGTGTCCAGGCTATTACAAATTCCATCACTACTCCTTTGCTAATCGTAACTAACAGGTCACACTATCTTTCTCTTTTACTAATATGTTTCATAGATAATACATAAGGTCGCTGCGTGCTGCTTATTCTCTACACCACTCTTTCATCGTTGTCAGTGAAAGACCACTCATTGTTGCACTTCCACAATTTCCGCTAATTCACTAATTTTCACTAACTAATTATCTGCGAACTTATTTGTTTATTCGGATTTCTAATTCGCGAACTAATTCGCGTACTTGTGCGTTCACTAGCGAGTTTATTCGCGACTTTATCCCACTTCTGATTGGTACGATGGTTGAGCGAAAAACACAAACTATAATGAAAACTTTATTTAATACGTGTGATCTCTAAGAAGTCCAGGCTAACACTAGGCACAATGTTTTGAAAGTACTCTAATCTTTGAAAATTTTATTTTACCGTCATCCTGCGATTTCTGCACCATATATTTGGCCATCCACATGCATGCTTTCCTGCTCTTTTTTTTTTCCTAGATGAGTTGAAGGAGAATCGAGCCTTTTTAGCGGCATCGGTGAGTGAGCGCTCGGAAAGCTTGATGCGCCGCGCATCGGCTTTCCTAAAAAAATTGTAACAATTTGGTCTGATTTCCATATCTAGACTCTGGATGAGCCGCATGATACTTGAAAAACCGTCATTGTTTATACCTACAGCTAAATATACTGCTGTATCAAGTACGTGCTTGCCACTGGAGGTCGATTTTGGAGCCATAGACCAAACAGTTGCGTTTAGGCTTTCGTTACTATTCTGCGTAAAACCACCCAAGCAACGAGTAAGTAAATCATCACGATTAAATTCACTATAAATTGGAGATATCGCTTTGAATACCTCCTCAGACATAGGCGTCTTGTGAGTATGTGTTGTATCTCTAGTAGCTTAAGCCTTCTGCCACGAACACCAAGAGTCTTCTCCGCAGTGGGGAGCGATCATGTCGAGGGTGGTCGTTGGTCGCTAATTTGAGATAGAGAGTAGCGTATACGTCGTTCCACATTTGCTCGATGGAATTGCAATTTCTACGAATAACGAGGCCATAGTATATTGACAGTTCGTCTATTAACTTTCCAGTTAATTTTCCTTTACCGCCGAGACCTTTTGTTGTTTGTTTTAATTTCCTGAGACGAGATCCCATTCTTTTCTGGACATGATCTATGCACTCCTTCGTCTTAACAATCAAATCATTATAAGGCTGCGAATCTACAATTCTTTTAAAAGTCTTCGAATCGCCATCGCTTACATAATTTTCATATTTTACACCGTATAAAGATTCGGACCGGCAGAACATGGCAACGACTGCGTCAATCTCTATTTTTCCCGCTGACCCTTGATGGTTTGCTTGGCACTATTTTTTATGGTTTTGAACCCATTCTTCATATTCGTAGGTATCGCTTTTTTTCTTCCAGTACTCACAAGCCTTATAATACTTCGATTTTAATCAAATAACGATAACTTTTCCTGAATATCATCCAATTAGTGAAACAAATCCGTAAAGGGAAAACTATTGTACCTGTTACCGTTTTCAAGAAAATCGTGGTGCTGCTAGTTTAACGTCAGGAGGGTAGACAGGGCACGCGACCTCTCCGATTCGGCAGGTTGGTATTACAGCAGCTACTCTCTGCATAGAAATGGTATTACCGTTAGATATGCAGCAGCGGAGGAAAACTAGATGGAGCTGCTTGTTATTGCCATACAGTAGAGTTTCTTTTCAACAACATATACTGTATACTTCTTCCTTGAGGGATTCTGAATGCTCAGCGTAGTAATGTTAAAGTAATTTAAACGGGAAGTACGTTGATAGTGCAAGTGTCACGTCCTGAATTTCAGATTTGAAAATTTGTCGCCCGGTTCGATCAAATGATGCTTGCTTTTTGCCCCACGTCTCCCTTAAATGACTCGCGTCGGGACGGGATTCTGATTCTGATTGAGTCTACCCTCGCGATTACTATTTATTAGAAATTTTAAATCTTTGGAGTTACTACTTGTTGAGGTCGAGCACCTTTTTAACCGACTTCGAAAAGGAGGAGGTTACTCAATTCGACATGTATTTTTTTTTTTCGTGGGGAAATGCATTACGCATAGCTCGGCTTCTCAGGGGAGAAGCCAAGGTTATGTGGGACTACCATCAAGGATGGGAGCGTCGAAGCACGCCCGTCCCTGATGTCTAACCACTAAAACCATACGCCCGTCTAAGCTACATGGGAAGCGCCTGGATCACGCAAATACTCAACAGGACACTTCCCAGCTAACATGAATCCCGGGGGGAGGGTGTTAACCTCCCCCACGCCATACTCTATAAGACCCCGGGCGGAGGGACCCGTCCGGTGTCGCCATCCCCGGGGCCGCCGATATGGGCTTCCCGAGACCCCGCTCGGTCCACCCACGGCTCCCGACACCTTCGGACCCATTCCGCTACAGGAATCCCAAGGGTCCCCACGCAGACTGGACAAGAAGATGCCGACACTGGTAAGGGAGGTTCGTCGGAGGCATGATCCGGCACGCCCCGAACTTCTCCACCTCAACCCCCACGCGCCCCAGAAGGACCCCGTGATCCTAGTGGGGATGGTCCGACCACATTAGGTCGGCCCGTCCTGAGGGGAATCATGGCCTCTCCGGGGGCCAGGGTCAGCTCACGCCCCGGCCTCCCACATTCGCCGCCTCCATGAGGCGCCCCTCGCCGCCCCCGACCATTCATACCCCCACGCAGGGACGTACTCCGGCGCAAGGGGCATCCCCACGCCCACATCCACCTTGCCGAGACCGGGTCACTTTCCCGGACTCGCTCGGCGGCCTCCTTCTGCGACGTAACCTCCTCGCAAAAGGAGGCCGCCGCCTTCCACGACCTCTCGCTCGAGACCGTGTGGTCGACCAAAGCCGCGAGTGAGAGGTCCCACCCACCCACTGCGAGTCTTAGGGCACGGCGCGGCGCGGCCCATGTCGGACACTCCTCGAGTGTATGCCACGACGTGTCCACCTCCTCGCCGCAGTGATGACACTGCGGTGTCGACTCCCACCTCATCCAGTGCAGGTACTTTCCGAACCACTCATGCCTTGAGAGCGTCTGCGTGAGGCGGAGGTCAACCTTCCCCGCATCCTGCACCATGTATCAAATATGGGCAGAATGGCCCGATAGAGCAAGCTCTTGCTTCCACCGGGCCAGCGTGTCCCTCCGGGACTGGCGCTTCTGGCACTCGACCTCACGTACCTCCTCAGCCGCGAGTTCCACCCCCGGAAGGCGGCGGGCGGAGCAGGCGATCGTGAACATCGCCGCCTGCTCAACCGCCGTCAGATGGAAGGGCGGAATCACGGCAAGGAGACCCGCCGCCTCGGCAGAGATGGTACGGTATCCCCGTATGGCCCGCAGGGCGAGCCGGCGCCGCACTCTTTCGAAGAGTGCCTGGTTGCGCCGGCTGCCCTTGAGCAAGCGATGCCACACGGGGGCCTCATAAAGGGCTATCGCCGCATATAAGCGGCGAACCCGATATTGGGCAGCAACCGCGCTAACGCGGCCGCTGTCCCTTCCATTCTGGGGGCCAGGAGGTCAAAGTGCTCCTTGAAACGCCAGCGGCCGTTAACGATCAGGCCAGGGTACTTCATGGTGGGCCTGATGTTGACGAAGGTATCCACGACGCGAATCCGGAGGCCCGATCGCAGGGCGGCCACCGCGCCCGAGACAATCCGTAAAGCCAGATTGCCTCGGTCTTCGCAGCAGCCACGGTCAGACCCGTCCTCCGGATTCGCCCGACAACGCAGTCTAGGGTGCACTCAGCAAGGTGCCTGGCTCTCCTCCAGTCATCCCCCTCGGCATATACCAGGGTGTCATCCGCATAGCAGATGACACCCGCGTGCGGGGGGAGGACGACCCGCAGCACCGCAGTAGTATAGCTAGGCCGGTTCTAAGCCATGGGGCTCCGAGGGGGGAGTGGCGGATGGGGGAACCGAGGGCGAGGGGGGCGTGGGGAGGGAGGTCCGATGGTCGAGGGGGGCGAGGGGAGGATCGCGCGTGGTGGGGGGTCGGTAATTAGTACCAACGGTCGGTAAGATAGAATATAATTAATACCTATGGCCGTTAATTAGAACCAATGGTAGAGGGGGGCACTTCCGGTCGGTAATTACCAGAGATCGGTAAAGAAGAAAAACGCAAGTTTTACATATAGCGAAATAAGCATGTAAGGGAGGGGGAAACCGTCCTTTTCGCGCGCAGAAGTGGGGGTGTTTTTTCGGGGCCCCGCGGTGGGCTTCAGACTCCTCTCTCTTTTGCGCCCGAGTATTTACTTCCTCGCACCTATGCCCCGGTTACACGTGCAACATGTAAGATTAGAAAAGATGAGGTAATTATCATTGGTAATTATCAGTGATCGTTAAAAAAGAAGAAGAAGAAGAAGAGCATCAATTGTTCGACGTTTGGTAAGTATTATTGCTATCAGAGATCGGTAAAGAAGAAAAACGCAAATTTTACCTGTAATGATATAAGCGCTTAAGGGAGGGAGAAACCGTCCTCTTCGTCTTCGCGGGAGGTAAGCGTGCACGCTGTAAGGGAGGGGAAATCGTTGTCTTCGCGCGCAAAAGTGGGGGTGCCGTTGCGGGCCAACAGGTTCCCTCTCTCTCGCGCCCAACTATTTTCTTCCTCGCACTTATGCTCGTGTACACGCGCGACATATAATATTACATTACAATCTTTGACGCAGCCATCGGTAGGAACGTCTAGCGATGATGGCCTCGAGCAAAAGATCCAAAAACGCAAAGTTTGCAAATTACAAGCAGGCAGCAAATCTTTTATTTGCGCGATAAAATTTCTCAAGAACTAAATATTAAAAAAACGGAAGAGGTGATATCATTCTTTGGCGATGAGAATACTGGAGATAAGGGAGATGGGCATTGATTTTCACAAACATATGTTCGCAAATATTCTGTTTATTATAAACATATGAAAATAAAAAATGATAAATATAAAACTATATATAAAAATGATTGATATAAGAAATACATTTAAAGAACTATATAAAACATTATATAAAAAATGATATAAAAAACTATTAATAATCTAGTATTTTTTAAAAATTTCTGCAATACTTTCACACATCGATAACGCCAGGAAATGGTCACTACTGTATATATATATTTTCACTTACTTTCGTTTTATAAATTAAAACACTCACAAATAACTTTTCAGTGACACTGTCGGACTGCGAATGCCTTTGAAAACGTTACAGCGAAAGATCCAATCCAGCGAGAAACAAAAACTGTTGAGTAGGCATCAGCATTTGTCGGGGAGGCTGACAAACATTACACTGGATGGGAATATGATATGGAAGAAAATGTGCTAGAAAGAACGATGCATATATCCAAGATATTTTTTATTGATAACTGTATTCCATCTAAACCTATTTTTTTTTTTCGTACGTGAGGAAATGCGTTCACGCACGCCCTCTCATAAGGAAGGGGTAGTGTGGGACTCGCCCCTTGATTTGATATCAAGAGGAATACCCACTAAAACCTCACGGTGGCCGGCCACGGCGCATTGGGGAGGGGCACCGGGATCTCTTACGAAGGCTACTGGTGCCCCCCGCGCCTCTCCCCCCCCAACGAAGGGAGGAGTGCCATCTCCGGTGGGGAGTGAGTACCTCCCCACCTGACCGCGGATGCCACAGCCCGCGGTCTCACCTGTCCCTTTTAGTCGCCTTTCACGACAAGCAGGGATTACTATGGGCGTATTCTGTTCCCCGACCCACAAGGAAATATGCCGCTATGGGGCTAACGGCCCCCCTCGACGCAAGCGCCGGGCATGTTCCAAAGGAGTGGAGGGGGGTGGGGCGTCGGGTGACGACCCCTCTTCCCCATGCCCGGCGGCCCTGCTGGCAGTCGGCGAGCCCAAAGCTTGAGCTCGCCGGCTACGTGAGCAGGGCCGTCCTACGCGGCAGACTGCCAGGAGGAGGTGAGGGTTTACGGGGTGGGACAGGTCCTCCCTGCGGCAGGGGCGGCAGCTAGCCGCCGTCGCCTGGCCGGCCTCAACCTCCTCCTCTCTATGCGAGCGGGATCGGTGCGCTAGTCTCGCAGAAGGAGGACACTGCGTTCCAGGACCTCTCGCTCTCGACCATGGCCGAAACGACGGCCGGGAGCGAGAGGTCCCCTCCAATAGCTAGGCGGAGTGCCCGCCTCTCTCGCGAGAAGGCCGGGTACTCCTCCAGCAAGTGCTGCGCGGAGTCCAGCTTCGCGCCGCACTGGTGGCACGCGGGCGACAACTCCGCCCCCACCTTGTGCAGGTACTCACCGAAACAACTATGTCCGGTGAGCACCGGTGTCGGGGGTTCAGCCGAGCATCGAAGCTCGGCAGGACCGCCGCTACCGTCCTCTTTCGGGCTTCCACTTTTGGCGCCGGTAGGCTTCGACCGCCTCGTCCTGCGGATCGCCGCCGCTCCGGCGGAGATCTTGCACACGCCGATACACGTCGGCGTGTGCCTCCGCCTGGAAATCAAAGGGGACGACCCTCGCTAGGACGGCCGCCGCCTCGTGGGAGATCGTGCGATACCCGCACGCGATCCTGATGGCCATATGCCGCTTCACGCGGCGCAGCAGGTGCCGTCCACGACGGCAGGTCACCCGGTCGCGTGCCCATACGGGTGACTCGTATAGGGCCATGGATCGCACGACCCCCAGGTAGAGGCGGCGGACCCTCTCTTCCGGCCCCCCGAGATTGGGCAGGAGACGATCCAACAGCATACTCCCGTCGGACAGGCCCCTCGACAGGCGGGCAGCAAGCACACGCTCGAAGAGCTTACCCGCCTCGTCGAGGAGGCAGATCGGCCGATACGCGGAGGGCGAATCCGCGGGCTTTCCCTTTTTCGGGATAAGAACCATCCGGACCTGCTTCCAGGCCAGCGGAATCTCCCCGACTCTAGGCAGCCGTCGAACAGCCGCCTGAGCCGGGGACCCAGGACGCGCAGCGCCAAAGCGAGCGCCCGACCAGGGATGCCGTCGGGCCCTGGTGCCGTATTCCTGGCCACCATTCGCCCGACGGCCATCCCGAGCTCCCCCTCGGAGACCCCCAGGCCGGCGGACCAGTTACTGGTCTCCGCCGGCAGAAGCGGCCGCGGACTCTCCTCTGGATCTACCGGAAAGAGGGTATCCACGACACGCTCCAGAACGGGGGGGGGGGGGGGGGGAGGGCCCCCGGACCAGGGGGGGGGGCCGGGCGCAAGCGGCCCAGCGCAATGCGGTAGGCTGCCCTCATGGATCCTTGTCCAAAGTCCCGAGAAGCTCTCCCCAGGCGCTCGCCTTGGCCCTCCTGATGGTGCGCTGGAGGTCCACCGTAGCCTCTCGGTAGACCTCACACAGCGCCGCCTCCCTCGCCGGGTCGCGGCTCCGTCTCCGGCGGGCCCTCGTGAAGCGACGTCGCGCCGCGTTGCATGTAGCACGCAGCGCGGCAATCTCATCGCTCCACCAGTAAGCGGCCCGCCTCGGGAGCTTCCTGGCTCGGGGCATGGCGGCGTCGCACGCCGACGTCGATGACTCCCGAAACCAGCCAGCTTCCCGATCGACGTCCGCGACCGGTCCAGCCGGGGCTCCTGGCCAGGACGCGGCGAGGGTGGCCGCCATCAGGGCGTCCTTCTCCAAGCGCTTCAGCGCCCATCTGCGCGGCGGTCGGCCCGGCGCGGGTCCGCGAGCGGGATGGTACTGAGGGGCAGCGGAGACATTAATAAGGATGTAGAGGTGGTCACTGAGGGACTCCACCTCCTCCGCTACCCTCCATCCCGACACGAGACGCGCGGCGGCAGGCGTCGTCCACGACAAGTCGACGATCGACTCGCCCTGCCACCGCACGCACGTGCTCACGGACCCCCGGTTACGCAGCCGGATGTCCGCGCTCGCCGCCCACTCCAGCACCGCCCGACCTCTCGCGTCCGTTGCTGGGCCACCCCACGCCGTGGACTTGGCGTTGAAGTCGCCCAGCACGAGCGCTCGAGCTACTGGAGAGCGGGACAATGCGTCCCGGACCCCGTCCAGCAGTCACTCGAACGCCGCTAGGAGAGCACTCGGAGGGGCGTAGATCCCGATCAGGGCCAGGCCGCCGCACTCCGCCCCGACGAACCCTTCGCCGCGGGCGAACACGCGGAGGGCCGTGGTGTCGCCGCCCACTATCACCACGGAGCCCAACGCGTCGGCCACCCAGTTCGGGCGGTCGACGACGCGGTATGGCTCCGCTGCGACCACCAACCCCACACCTAACTCGGCCAGGCAGTGGACAAATAAGTCCTGCGCCCTGGCCGAGTGGTTGAGGTTAGCTTGGAGGATCCGGACCGGGGGCATGAACTTTAGGCCATGTCCATG
>NW_026534160.1:6940-8429 GCF_026225885.1 Hylaeus anthracinus | reverse complement strand
ACATCACAATGCGTATAAAATTGTGATCACAACAGATTCTGAAATTGTGATGCGATGCATAGTAATATAAAATTGTGATCACAAACATCAAGGTATTTGGAGTACCCAACAATTGTGATCACAACAATCACATGTTCAATGCTCAAAAATTGACATTAAAGACCCGGAGTCGCACGCTCGTAAGTGAAAGGTGGTCCGAGAACTTTTTCGCGTGTATTTATCGTCCCCGTCGATCTTCGTTCTCCGTTTCGCGTAAATTATAGCACGGGAATTCTTTTACGATCGTTGCTCGACATTCGACTCTCGATCCCGTTCACTTTCACTCCTCTCAACGCAACACCGAACGTCCATAGATTGGAGAAAAATATTGCAAGTTATAAAAATATCATAAATATACAAGGCTCGAATTTATTTACTAACAAATACAACCAGTATTTTTGCAATTGAATTAGTCTATACTTTCCACGAGGACTTGCGAAACAACCACAAGAAATTTCATTTTAAATAGGAGAGAAGCATTAGAATTGCAAAATCACACACACAAATTTGGAATGTTGTATTATTAATTACGTTAATTACGATCGACATTTGTGCAAATGGGGTGCTTTCCCCTTAGGGCATGAACAACACCACCCAAAAAAAAATTGTGCATCAATTCGTAAAAAATACTAGAAGTTTTATAAACAAATCACAAACGAACATAAATTAGGCCTTTAAGTGCAGCAAGTGCGTAAAAGTGAATGGGGTAGGCGATACACCGATGGTTTTTTTCATAGAGAGCTGAGAGGTAGCTTGGTCGTTTGGCTCGCTGGCAGCATAGAGTCATTGTCCTGCATTTACGTGACGAATTTCCCGTGCTGATCGTCTTCGCCAGTATCGTTCCGTCGTTCACGTCCACGCTATTCGCATTTTAAAAGCTTTCTAAGAAATCCTAACCGAGCTAACTCTCCCAGCGTCGATCGACTCTTTCAACTTTGTTCTCGAGTTGAATTGTTTTGTAATTGATTTTAATTACATTATTCGCGGAGTTACCTAATTAACTACATATCGTTTATCAAATTTTCTTGTTTTTGTGTGTTTATAGAGTGCTTACTAAGACTTACTTACTATTCCGACCCTATGTATTGCACTTTTCTGATACTTTTAGCTTATAAAGATCTCTTTTTTAATTAATGCCTTATTTTTTTAATTGCATATCTTATGCTCTAAGGCTTTTCTATACCCTATACAGGGTGTCCCAAAAATGGTGGAGGTTATTGAAAGAGGTGGTTCGGGAGGTGATTTGAAACAACTTTTTTCTTAGCGAGAATGTTGTCAGACGCTTTGTTGAGGAGATATTAACGGAAAACATTGACCAATCAGAGCGCGTGGATGTCGCTGTAGGCGTGGCTACGCGCGCTCTGATTGGTCGGGGTTTTCTCTTAATATCTCCATAACGAAGTCTCGGACAACATTTTCGCTAAGGAAAAAGTTGTTTCAAATCACCTCC
>NW_026534160.1:4132-6930 GCF_026225885.1 Hylaeus anthracinus | reverse complement strand
GCGGGCGCTCCAATGGTATACTCGCGCTCTGATTGGTCCGGAGTTTTCCGTTAATATCTCCTGAACGAAGCCTCGTACAACATTTTCGCTAAGGAAAAAGTTGTTTCAAATCAGCTCCCGAACCACCTCCTTCAAGGTGTTACAACATTTTTGGGACAGCCTGTAGATGTTATAAGGTATTAACTTATAAACTGTACTATTTATACAATTCTCGTTGTAAATAACATTGTTTAGTGAATTGTCTTAAAAATTCCATTATTAATACAATTACCTAATTAACTACATTATTCATAAAATTTTCTTTCACAGTAAATCATTTATAAAAATACCTTACGAACCATACTATTTATAAAATCTTCATATAAACCACATTATTCATATAGTCGTCTTAAAAATTCCATTACTCCAAAAATTCCTTATGTTTATAAATTTATAGATTAATTTATATACGTGCAATATCTAGACAAAAAAAAAATAATAATGAATAATATATCATAAATAGTAATAAAAAAATAGAGGAATTGTCTAGAAAGAAAATACGAAAAATTAATTCGTATCGTGTTCTGAAATCAATGTGGACAATTTAAAAATCTCCGTTGGTAGAGAATCAACTCGAGAAACAACACAGCGTGAAAAAAAAAGTGTCTAGTTTTACAGTTAGCGAAAGCTCGTTGAAATTCTCAACGCCGTCGGCTCACGCGTGCTTCGATTACTCGTTCCGCGCCCCACGAGCCAAGCCTACGGTCAATTCCGTGGTCGATTCTCTTTGGAAATCGTTAATTTTTCGGGGGAAATTGTGGCGAGTCGAAGTAAAAACAATTTATTCGCTATGTTCGTATTTTTCTCAACGATTCGTTTAAATTTGTCAATAGTTCCATTGATTGTTCCTTTCGTTTTATTTGGTCGTTCTGTAGGCATCATTTTTCGGTTTATTTTACTTCGAGCCTATTCGCAAGTCTAAAGAGACGTGAAGATTATGGTTTCGACTCCATTTTGCAGAAGTTAGGCAGACGAAATCGGCACGAGACGCAAGTGAATTCCCAGGAGTGTGCCAGCACGCTCGGTTGCGACTTGCGACACTTGTTTTGTGACCTGGATATCTCCGTTGCCCCCTCTCTAAACCCTCGTCTACCCAGTTGCCCCCCCAGACTCCCTTCCCCGCCCACCACTGTCACCCCTGCCCCCCTCTCGCCCCCACCCCCCCTGCGCGGCGGTCTGACCGACCCGTCGATGCCATTCGAATATCTGGTTCACCGTGCCTCTCGACCACATGCTGCGCGACCACTGCGTGTCACCCCTCGTGATCCATCCCCCTCCTCCCCTCTCTCCCTGTAAGTGAATTCTTACTCGTACCCCCCTGACCTCGTCCTTGACTTGCTCCCTTGTCATTTGGGAACGAGGGATGCGAGGTATTCCGTAAAAATTGAGGGAATTTTCCGTGTGTATTCGTTAAGAGATCGATGTCAATTTAAAAAACCCGGACCATATACCGTTGGTATGCGAAAAGAATGAATCCGGAGGTTAATTGTAATATAATATTTCTGGAACAATTTATTTTCTCGGTATCAGTCTTTCAGTGCTTTGTAGTGTTATGTATTCACAGATTTAGAAAAGGGACACTATGTACTGTTCGTAGGCGAAAAGAATGAATCTGGAGGTTAATTGTAATATAATATTTCTGGAACCATTTGTTTTCTCGGTATCAGTCTTTCAGTGCTTTGTAATATTATGTATTCACAGATCTAGAAAAAGGGACACTATGTACTGTTCGTAGGCGAAAAGAATGAATCTGGTGTGGCACGTGAATTCGACCTCTTCTATAAAGTATCAAAGTGAGGAATTCTAATTCCTTTGAACCCTTTATTATGACGTCTCGTTACAACTGTACCGACAATGGAGTTATCAAAACCAAGGCGTATATACTGCTCGCGACCGTAAAGAATGAATCTACTTATTTCAATATTCCTCGAACCACTCATCTTCTTTCTTCCAATTTTTTTCATATTTTTATTTTATCGTATATACACTAATCTGAAACACGGACCCACATACTGTTCGTACGCGAGAAGTGCGAACCTAACGACCACTTCAATAAAATGTCAAAACGAAAAATTCTCACACCTTTGAACCATTTATTTCCTTCGGCATCCTTTTGTACCTGCACCGACAACGTTTTTTTTATCAATAAACGAGACCTACGTACTGCTCGCGACCGAAAAGAACGAATTTGACTACCTAACCTCGGAAAAGAACCTGTCCAAAAGACGTCAGATTCGTTTCGTGGGCTGCAAAGGTCTGATAAAAAAGAAGATACGACGAGAAGGAGGGGGTGGGTTGGGGGGGGGGGATTCACCAACGGTTGAAAGGGGCTTGAACAACGCCGGCTAGTTCCCCATTTATGATCCACGATGGAAGCGCCACCCTCGAGTACAATGAGATGCGTTTATAAGTGGAGTGAATGCATGCGAACGACGAAGGAACGACACTGAACGATCCAGCGCGCGTTCCAGCAGCGATATAGAAGCGAGAGTATTGATTTCAGGGCATAAATAGACCGTGGTCTCTATTATTCAAAATGCGCTCCTACCCCTAGCAGACCGACAGCGCCATCCTTCGTTGGAAAATAATGGCGGTGGCAACGTTGAACTGATTTCTGCGTCCCTTCAGGTTCGTAACTTCGTAAAAGTGACGAAATTCGCAAAGGTAGATCGATTCTTCTCACGTGCAAACAGTACATAGTCAGCCCCCCTTTTTGGTAACTCCAAAAGATGCCAAGGAAAGAAGATACGAAGAAAAAA
>NW_026534160.1:1762-4122 GCF_026225885.1 Hylaeus anthracinus | reverse complement strand
TCGTTCAAGTTTTGAGATTTATGTGTATCGCCAGATTCATTCTTCTCGTGTGCGAACAGTACATGGTTTTTGGATTGTGGACGTTCCCGTCCCCTTCAGGCTGTGGTCACCACTCCTGGATGATACAGAAAGAGTACAGGATATACTCGTCAGGTTCGAACCAGCGTTGTCCATCGGGTTGAGACTGTGCCACCCCCCACTACTTCTCCGAAACCTCCCCTCCATCCAGCATTCCCGAACATTTCGAGACTAGTGGACGTCCAAGCGTCGTGATTGTGCGTGTGGCGGACGCGTCGCGACGCCAGAACACGAAGAATACCGGATATGGACTAGACTACAGCCAGACGGCCAGGAATGGAAATCAATACAGTCTCAACACTCGTCGGCTTCTCCCTCGCGTCCACCCGCTCGTTTCCCTACCTACCTCATTCTCAGTCCGTCTCTGTCAGTTTCCCGGGCTTTTTATCATCTATCCACACTCCCTCCCTTCCTCTCTTCCTCCTGCCCCTCCCCCTCCCACTCTTGCTCCTTGTCTTTCTTTCTGGTGGCATCATTGGCTGCAGAAGTAGTTTCCAGGCCTAACGCAGACTGCACGCCGTTCGCACAATGGATCTTGCAAAACTCCAAGCTTCGCTCTCCTCCCTCTCGATCCACCCCAGTCCTCTCCTCCTCCTCCTCCTCTCTGCCGCAAGCCCCACAACGCTGTGCACCCTTTAGTTCGTCTCCGTTCGAGCTTTTAAATCTCCGATGAAAAGACGGGAAAGGGATCCTCTGTGGTTGCGCTGTCGCGCGTTTTTTAATCGACCTGAAAGAGGCCATAGGAGGGGGCGGAGGGGTGGTGGAGGGGGATCGATTGCGTCACTGGGTCATTTATGGAGATTTTAGGGAAGCTCAGGAATCGCTGAGCAAGCTCTTACGAAAAGATCTAGTCGATTTCTGTAGATTTACTTAAGTCGACGAGCTCGTCGATCCTTGGATTCATTTTTTTCTGGTACGAGCAGTACATAGTCCTCGTTTTCGATGAATTTGTTGTCGGTGGAGTTGCAAAAGGATGTCGGGGAAAATAAATGGATGAGAATTCTTTGGTTTGAAATTTTGTTGGAGCGGTGAAATTCGTGTGCGCCGTTGGGTTCATTCTTCTCGTGTGCCAACAGTATGCATGTAGTTCTTTTTGACAATTCTGGTGGCAATTACAGTTACAGGAAGATACCTAATAGAGAATCCGAATGGTTCACGCTGTATTAGACTCTGACACACCTCAATTTCCCGAGATTCATTCTTCTCGCGTGCCAACAGTATGCATGTCCCTCTTTTTGACAATTCTGTTGGCAATTACAGTTACGGGAAGATTCTTAATAGAGAATCTGAATGGTTCGCGCTGTATTAAACCCCCACACACCTTAATTTCCCGAGATTCATTCTTTTCGCGAACCAACAGTACGTACGTCCCTTTTTTTGACAATTCTGTTGGCAATTACAGTTACGGGAAGATACTTAATAGAGAATCTGAATGGTTCATGGAACGTCGCAATCCTTAATTTCCCCAGATTCATTCCTATCACGCACCAACTGTACCGGTCGGCTTCTCTTTCCTTCCTAGAACGAATATAAAATCGTCGATCGAGTGGAGAGAAAACGCGATAAACTCGAATCGGAATTTCGTTGAAATTTGAGCAATTTCTGCGGCGGAATCGGTGTCGAGTTTCAGGACCAGCCACACGCTGGCGGTTTCCTCGCGTACCCGTGGAACACAAGATTAATTTAACTCCGTTTTACCTTGGCTTTTACACGACCCTTGCCACTCCCACCTTTCGCCGAGCCGGTGTCTTGTCCTCTCGCAGCGTTACAGCGATCCTTGAAACACAATCGCCTCCTGTTCTCCTCCGCCCCTCGCCCGCCTCTCTCCCCCCTCCCCTTCGAATTTCCGGGACTCCCCGTCGTTCGTTTCCTAATCGTTAATTCCGTCCTGGAAGCTTCGGATTTCAGACCGTGAACACGCGATTGTTATTCGCCATCCAGTGGCTTTATCGTCGGTTGGAATTCTTCCACTGATAAAATATCGTCGTCGATTGCTCCGATCCATTGTTCCCACGAAACAGAGCGTAAGGGAGAGACCCGGCCGATAAACATAATCGTTCGAGCTCTTGCTCCTCTCCTTTTCGGTTGGATCCTTCCTGGTATTAACCGGACACAGTGTATACAAAAGAATGATATTCTCGATGATTCGGTTCCGTTTCAAATCTCAAAATTTCGTTCTGGTTAATTTTACAACGGTTCTCGGTTGTGTATTTAGAGATACAGGCGAGAATGAATATACAGGGTGTCCCAAAAACGTTGTAACACCTTGAAATATGTGGTTC
>NW_026534160.1:0-1752 GCF_026225885.1 Hylaeus anthracinus | reverse complement strand
ATGCCGATGGAGCGCTCTGATTGGTCCGGAGTTTTTCGTTAATATCTCCTCAACGAAGCCTCGGACAACATTTTCGCTAAGGAAAAAGTTGTTTCAAATCACCTCCACTCTATATATACAGGGTGTCCCAAAAACGTTGTAACACCTGGAAATATGTGGTTCAGGAGGTGATTTGAAACAACTTTTTCCTTGGCGAAAATGTTGTCCGAGGCTTCGTTAAGGAGATATTAACCGAAAACACCGACCAATTAGAGCGCGCGTATACCGTTGGAGCGCTATTGCAGCTGACGTATAATAAAACATGTAAACGGAAAGCTTCGTCAGCATTAATATATACATTTATTAATGAATATTACTTAATAACATTATTAATGAAATGTCACGAGTGAAAATTCCACATTAATCGGAGAATATATTAATTGGAATAATATGAAAATATAGTGTTACGGTATTAAGAAAATGGAGGAGTATCATAATGGATACCTGGGTTTCCATAACCCATTCTCTACCAATGGAATGTTGCAAGGAAGCCGAGGAGCGTGACCTAGGAAGTATGCAGGAAATTCCCTGTCGTGGAGGCAGAAGAAGAAGAAGAAGAAGAAGATGACGTGGATGTAGGAGAATCGAGAGTGACCTGGTTAACCTTAAAAGGACCTACGTGCACGGGGTTAGCTGTTGGATTACCAGAACAACAACCTATCATATTTCTTCATACGTTTTTTCCTCAATTCTTTGCACTTTCTTGCAACACATTTTTATACCACAAAATATTAATTTTGTTATTTGGAATTGGATCTTTCTTTGGTTTCAAATCGTCACGAAAGTCCCTTCGGTATACAAATTATTGAACCAAGCGCAAAAGTAACGAATTATAAATAATAGTAGTAACAGTATCAATTAACAAGTTAACTGTTATTATTGAATAATAAATATTCCAGTATTGTAATGTACAATAGCACGTAAAGTAGTTATTTAAAGGCTTGTTAATCTAATGATTCACAAAAATTTATAAATTATAAATTATAAATTTATAAATATAATATAAATATAAATACGATATAAATAATCTAGTATTGTAATGTACAATCGCACATAAAGTAGCTTGTTCGTCTTAGAATTAGAATGTTCCATTTCATAGCGTTCGTTAAGGTTATGTTTGCTTCTGGAGGGTTGAGTTTCCACAACCGAGTATATAGTGCAAAGGCCACGGGGGTCGATACTGAATATCGACCGACTGCATTTCTCCTGACTATTGTTCCCAGCGAGCTCGGCCTTGCGTTATCTTCGTCGGCTCTGGCCGACGACTATTTATAGAGGAAACTTTGAAAGTCGACGTCCAGGTTGCGCCGGACCCTGAACACCAAAATAATCACAGAGTGCATTGGACAGTGTCTTCGCCCTCTTCGCGATCGAATAATTCCTCAAGAAACTATTCACGTAATCGCCAGGTGTTCCTAACACCCTGTTTAATTTTTTTATTCTTATTAACATCCGCCTGATTTTATTTTCACTCACGTGTCTACTTTTCGTTAATTCTCTATTTTTAATGGCGAATTTATTACCTCGGTAGGGATATCTGATTTTTCGTACCTCGTAGGTACGAAATATTCGTATATATTCTATTCTATATACAGGGTGTTCCAAAAATGTTGTAACACCTTGAAATATGTGATTCGGGCGGTGATTTGAAACAACTTTTTCCTTAGCGAAAATGTTGTACGAGGCTTCGTTGAGGAGATATTAACGAAAAAC
>NW_026534159.1:0-12093 GCF_026225885.1 Hylaeus anthracinus | reverse complement strand
CCTTGTCAAGCACGCGAGTAGTGTACATCTTTGCTCTCAGTCCCACGAATTCTGTCATTATCATACCGTTATTCTCATCCTTCATCAGACCTGGCACTTTCTTGTTGGCGGGTGGCATACCGTACACGTTACTTTCGGCGTAATCGCTCGTATCGAATCTAGCTATATCGCGTTTCGTAATACTATACATGTTTTCACACTCGAGCTTGTAAATTAAACTATCTGTGTCTGTATACAAAACTTTACATTTCTGACCAAAATTTGGAAGCACGTAATAATTATGAAAACTATACAAACATGTTTTTGATATGTCCAAAATACACATACCTACGTACACGGGTTTTTCGAATTTAACTCTCAATTTACGCTATTCTATTGCTACTAAATTTTCATCGAAAATGCTATAACTATGAAAATTCGGTTTGGAAATAAGGGCTTCCGCTCCGTATCGACCATCCCAACGTGTAACTAATTTCACATCTACATGATTACGCACATTTTCCATCGTTTTACCGAATACAGCGTTGTTCATTAATTTAAACAAATTCTTAGCAAACTCGTTTGTAGCTTGCGTTCGCAACATTGTATTCAGTTCGATGTAGCTGCGCAACCATGGAGACTGATCGAATCTTAGAAAGCGATAAATTTTTTTCAAGCGAAGTCCGTGCCGTAGGCATTGCTGCAGGTTCCAGTAATGTATGACGTAGCGCTCTTTATCACAAACCGTGGCAAGCAATTTCTCGTCTCGTTTATCTGGCGGTTTCTCGCGCACGGGACACAGCAGAAGATCGGCGTGCGAATCATGAAGGTCACGGGGATACTCTAAATCTACTTCTAGAATGTACCCCCCGGGCCCGTCCGTGGGAATAGAATTTACATCGAACTTGGACGCCTCGTGTTCGTCGATCCATCGAAAGCCTCCGTACGGTAAAGGTTGAGACATGGTCCAACCATACAAATTGTTTACGTCAAAATACATTAAATATTTCTAAGGGTTTCGATAAATCGTATGATGGCATGTACTTGTTAGTTGCTTTGGCGTACCGGTGCGAGCATTGACTCAGACCGCCACGTATTCCACGCTCGAAAAACATTAACATATCCATGTCAGTTAATAATTCAAATTTGATATTTGTAAACTTTAACATTGCATCCCATGTAAAACCAGGAAGAGTGTAGTAATATACCGGATACAATCTATAGCTCTAAATGCAATCGTCTCTGAAATTGTCAAACATATCAGCCAATAATAATACATCAATTTTTAAATACAAATCGCTGTATTCGCCTAATATTTTGATATTAAAATAATTCCAAACGTTTACTGCGTGCTCGTAATCGGATATGGATATGTTCTTATCATTCAATCGATTGTAAAAGTCTTGGTGAGCAGGCAACCGAGTTTCGTTTAATTTATCATAACAAGTTACATAATCCTACGGAAACACACCCTTGCGGGTAAGAAGATCAAAGTACGAGTCCGAAAGATGTTGAAATTCTTTCTTCACGATTCGCAGCCTTTCTTCTCCAAGATACGATGACAACTTATCGAGACTCGAGCTCAAAAATTTGCATGAATCGATGAAACGAAATTTTATGCCATTTTTCTTATCTCACGCAGTATTCTTTACATGTTTCGTGAATGATATGTACTTTTCGTTTGTCATCGGCAGCAAATTTACATTACCCTCAAATGCGTTGGCCAATTGTTTAATTATAAAATGCGCATCGTTGCCAGATAAATTATGAAATATTACAGGCACTGTGAATGAATTTTGATAATTTAGATTACAACTATTATGCGCCGCGCCTCTGTACTTTCCCGTGAAATGGCAATGATCACGAACCCTTTCATTGTCTGTGGTGAACGGCTTTTCGGCGTAAATTTCATCGGCTCCACGGTTCGGAACTTTGATTCTAATTGATGCGCTAAATTATACAATTCTCCCACAAATCATTCTACGCAATCCGTTTCGGATCGATACGAGCTATATACGCTTAAAGAGGTGTTGTATGAACAGTGTAGATAATAACCTACGCTAAACGCCTGATGCAGCTGATATGGATAGCTGCGCTGAGGTGCATGGTCTTCCAGTGTCACATCTGCAAGCAGGCACTCAAAGTCGGCGTACACAACGAAGGGCTCTCTCTCCTTGCGGCTGTAGTTCTTAAAGGACAGCCATTTGTCCTATTCCGAAGGGAGAACGTTGGCGTAATCGTTTACCCGCCGGCAGTCCTCGAAGTGCTTCTGGAGCTTTTCAATTGAGTGAAAATATTGAAGACACCTGGAATGTAAAGCATGAAATTAGTATATAAGAACTCGATGAAAATACCACGAATGTTTCAAGATGTAAAGAGAATGAAAAATTTCTTACCTGTCACATATATGGACTGTATGGTGATGTTTGTTTAGTTGCGATGAAACAAGCCGAGAGAGTTTCCTCACGCAGGCAAAGTGATTAGTTCGCGACCCTTCCTTGCTCTGCACGAGCAGCAGATTCGTGTGTCTATCCCGCTTGTTGGAAGTCAAGTACAATGGCACGCATTTCCCATCTTCACACCCGTAAACGTTCACGGACATCTCGTTTTGCCGTTCGAAACACGCATTGTCGTCAGATTTCACGTTCACCACAGCTTTTTTGTCCTGAATTTCTCGAGGTATAGAACGTTGCAGCCGGCGCGCAAGGAATTGTACTTATTAATGTTTATCTGCAGGTTCGATATACGTGAAAGTGCCCATCCGCTGTCACGCTCTTGGAACTCTTCCAACGATGCTAGAATGGGTTCTACCACGTCCTTCTCGTACCACTCGTGCAGATTCGACACCGTGTACAGTTCGCGATTCCGCGTCTGAAAACTCTTCACATCCACCTTGTCCTTCAATACAAATTCCACGTTAAACACAGTATTCACTTTAACGGAATTGTACTCGTTTATAAAGTCTGTCATCCGCTGGATCACCTTAGGACATGCATGTTGCAAAAATTGACACGGATCAATGTGTTCCACATTTACTACCACGCCAGTAAAAATGCGATTCCTAAACGCACTTTCAATTTCTTCCCATACGAGGGATGATGCACTCAGTCGACGCACTTTCAAAAGTCCAGCCCCGCTACGGGTAAATCGCGCTTGTGCTAACGCTTTCAAAGTCTTGATTTGCGCAATACACGATATCTGCCGTTGCTTCGCGCCTACCGACAAATTTTGATTTTGGGAATACTCTGCGATCAATCCCAACCACTCGTCGCATTGTTCCGACCATGATTTGAATTCACTCGCAGTATACGACAGAGAAAGCATTTCTCTCAAAATCTTCACCGCACGTACCAGCACCTCCATGATTGTTTGCTTTTGTGGTCACCGTAATGTTTAACTTTATGTACCTTAGCAAGGTGTATGCAATTAATGAGTCATTCAATTCAGATGTATTCTATTATATCACTCTCCTTCCTCGTCAAACACAGAACGTTTAGCTTGCAATTTTTTGACTTTGTGCTTGAGGCAACATATCAGTGTCGCGAAGATTCTACCGCGAATCTTTGGACGTGACTGAAACCTAATCTTCCACGAATACATTGCTGGAGTTTGGTAAAACTTTACCGCTATTCTTGAGGATTAATCCAAAAAGGAACTCTTTTTCTTATGTGGACGTTGTTTAAGACGAGGGAGTACAAATTTATTTTCATTCTTTCGAGTATAGTATGTACTGGAGTATAAAGTTGGGTACTTTATGTTGTTAATGCGTTGGTAAACACGCAATTTACAAATAAACAGACAGTTTATCTTTTCTTCTTCCCGCGATGCAACATGGAATATCTCCAATAAAACTACTGATTTGGTAATAAGATCGTAGAACAGATCACGAGGTCTCTGCACACAATCAGTTACGGAAGAAGAATTTTTTATAATTGAGTCTCTGTTTTTTTCGCGGATTATACAATACAGTAACATACTATTATCGTTGTAAACGCATTCAACGAGATGTCGTACTATCCTTTGATCTTTGTGTTCTAATTTCTCAACACCGTGTAGAAACACCTTTGACAATGCAATTTCTTGTAGGGATGGTACTTTGAATTCACGCGACATGATTCTTCAAACTAATGAGTCGCTTCATCGAGATGTATCCTATTATACCACTCTCCTTCTCTATGCGAGAGAGATGAAACGTTTAATTTTTGATACACCTACAATTGAATATTATTTCTTTCTTCATAAGCGCGAATCACTGGCGGCAGGTGCGGGTAACACAGACCGTTTAGCTTGCAGTTTTTGACTTTGTCCCTGAAACAACATATCGGTGTCTCGAATATTCCACCGCGAAAAAGCGCAATCCTTCGCGTATGCTTATGAAATAGAGTATTATGTAGCCATGGTTCGATCACGAGTCGGTATGGATTTTTGATGATCTAATCTTCCGCGAATAATACATTTGCAAAGAATCCATTTCATCGCGTATGACATTAAGATGGTAAAACAGAACGTTTAGCTTGCAGTTTTTAAATTTGTCCTCGGCTCGCGAAACTTCACGAATCTTTGCACGTGTCTTTGAAATAGATCCATTAGCGCACTTTAAAGGGGTGTGGACAGCCGATTTAATGGCGCCTCGAAAAGGTGTTCAATCAAAAGTGGGCGGAGGTGGGGTCTTATTAACTAATTAAAAAACACGAAGAGGGGCAGCCAATTAAAAAACACGAAGAGGTGGGAGGCAGCCAATTAAAAAACAAAACGGCGCCTTGAAGGGGGTGGTCAATCAAAAGTGACGTCACACTCCTCGACTCACGAGGCCCCGCCCCTCGCTTCCCCCACCCACAAGGCCCCGCTCCTCGCTGCCCCCGTCCCCGCGCCCTCCTGAGATCCCACTGTTCCAGAACCGGCATACCTTACCTACTTAACTGCTTACTCGTAACTCGGTCGCACAATTTCCACGGACAAAATTGATTTATTCCTAAGGGAATCTGGGCGCCAGTCCAAAAGCACGCGTTCGTTATCTTCGCCCTTCCGGCTACTCAAGAGGAGAGCGGGCTCAGAGGAGGTCGGAAAAGACAAAGAGAAATAAAGAAAACTCTGATCCACGAAAGTGCAATTGGGCTCTATTTAGCCGAAAACAAAGAGGGGAATTCCGTGGTACAAACACACCGCAAAGGTGTGCCGACTACGCGTCGAAGAGGAAACGCGACGCGGAATTCCCAATACAAGTCAAAACTGGCGCGACTTACTTTTACGAGGACCTCGCAAACGGAGAATCCACCCTAGAATAAAGTACAACCCAAAAATGTATTACGCCGGGAATTAACGGTCGCGCGTTTCGAAGGGGCCCTTTCCTTCGAAACGCGTGCGATTTCAAACCGCGCCAAGTCACGCGGGAGATACGCGAAACGAAGGAAGGGAACTCCAAGGGTTCTCGCCTCCGGTGGTAGTCCTGTCGCGGACGAAAAGGTGCTCCGGAGCACGCTCATGGACGCGCACACTCGGTCCGCTCTCACACACACACAGACGCTAAAGGGAAACCCGAACACGTGGGCCCAACGGGGGGGGGGGGGGGGATGGCCTCGAGGTCCCAAAATCTCCTCGATGGTCCTCGAAAATCGCGGGGTGTACGGCTCTAGCACTCACGGTTCACTCGCGTAGTGAAATTACTAAAGTATCTCTTTAAACGGGAGGGGAAGGGCGCTCGCTCGCGTGTCCATCGCGCTTCGCGGCTCAACCGCTAAATACTCTTCCAAAATCGCGGTCTTCTCGTCGCCGGCTCGCGGTTATCTCCACCCAGGAGCTTTAGGGGGCTCCTTACAGCGTGCCGCCACCATGGGATCTCCAAACGTCGATGGCTTTCCATACAGTCCTGTCTCCCGTGGCAGCTGCGGGGCGAGAAAAGGGGCAGACCGACTTTAGAAGGTGGCAAGTCCTGTGGGTGGTGAGCACTCCGGGGTCCTTGGGTGGAGGACACCGTGACCGGAGACTTCCCGTGCTCACTCGAAAACGCGGCGCGGATCGCGAGCACGAGGGCAGTGCAAAAGGGGGACCCTACTGGGCGGCAGGCCACACGTACTTCTGTTCCGGGTCGCGGACGACCTCCACGGCGTGTTCAGGCGAAGAGGGAGCGAGGATCTGCCGAGGTCAGGGTCCCGTCATAAGTTATACAAATATGTTATACTTGTACTTGATTTTTACATTAAAATTATTTAGTTAAAAGATAACACGCTCCCACTCCCTCTCCCTCTTTCCCTCTCCCCCTCTCTCCCTCTCCCCCTCTCCCCCCTCTCTTTCTCTCTCTTTCACACACACGCACACATTCTCACTCCTACGGTATTTTAGTATGCCACAAAATGTATGCATAAGAAAGTCGAGTATGTAAAAGCAACAAGGAGCGACTCTCTTTCGTTTCAGAAAAATAAATTTTTAAAAATATCTAAATTTCGATTGACACACGTCAATTGTATAAGTTTCGGAGATGTCATAGAAGCACCGTTATAAACTACAAATTACAGCTAAAATTATCGACCGATGACTGGAACTTCAACATGAACTTTCAATAACGAACCATGAAATAAATACACCATATGTCCCACGAAATCCTGGACAGCCGATTATTTCGTAACCTATTATAGATACGAAAAAAGTTTCTGATATGAAATTGAATGGCAAGAGAAGGCCGATGTATTGGCCGTAACAATTTTTTTTTATCATTATTGTTTACAGAGATATGAAAGTTACGTTTGGTTTTTCGAATGGGATTATGTACTTTTTGTTTGATCAATAGATAGTACGTTTCAAGACAAATTCAGCAATGTTAATGTAAACACTCTTTTACAAATAGTTTTTAAGATATTACGCCTAAAAGGTTACTGATTTTCCGTACAAGAAAATCTACGAGACCAGGAAGCACAGTAGGGGTTCTCGACTTTCGACTGCACTTAAAATGCTACGGGTTAAACCGTGCCTATTGAAACCGATACGAAGAAACTACGGTAGGAACGGCAGGCCTAAATTCTACATAATAGTTTTTTTCACTACCGTTACCTTTACGGCATGCAGAAAAATGCCGCCCATATTTTAGTAATGAAATAAAGTTAACGGATAAAGCTAAAGGATTTTTAGGAGAAAAAATATGATAAATATATAAACTAATTTGGAATAAAAATAATATTATATTTTGGAATCCCTTCCACGTGCCCTGTATCATTTAGTATACAATTTTGTATTCGTTTTAGAAATTGTTTTTCTACTTTTACAAGAGTATCTGTCGGAACATTGCAACACGCGTTAACAATGCGTTCTTTTAACTGTACAACAGTTTCTACTGGGGTTTTAAACACTTTTTGCTTAATATGGCCTCAAAAAAAAATCGAAGGCCGAGATGTCTGGTGATCTTGGTGGCAATTCTATTAGTCCACCACGACCTATCCATCTATTTGGGAACATTGTATTTAGCTCAGTCCGGACAGACAAACTATAATGTGGTGGAACACCATCTTGTTGGAACCACATAGTCTGACTTTCAATCAGTGACATATTGTCCATAATGTCTTGTACAAAAGTATTTAAGAAATTTAGGCATGTCTCCCGTGATTGCGCTCTCGAAAAAATATGGGCCATAAATCTTTCATTAAAAATACCGCACCATGCCATTACCGAGTTGCGGTATTGGTTGTTTATTTTCCTGAAAGGACGGAAGGCCCGCGGAGTCTCCATTCGCGAACCGGCCGATATGTCTCCTGGACGTGGTGGGAAAGATGCTGGAACACATCATCGCTTCCCGCCTCTCCAGCTACCTGTCGCGCGTTGGACCCGATCTGGCTGACTGGCAGTTTGGCTTCCGGGAGGGGCGGTCAACCGTGGACGCTATCAAGCGTTTGCCTCTCAGACAGTGCAGTCACTAGGGGCGGGGTATGCATTGGAATATCCTTGGATATCGTCAACGCGTTCAAAAACCTGCCTTGGGCAGCCATAAGGGAGGCACTTATATACCGCCAAGTGCCTCCCTATCTGAGGCAGGTGATTGGGGCCTATCTACGCGACAGGTGGATAGAGTACTCAGGCCGGTACGGAGTTGAGCGGAGGGAGGTGGACTGTGGGGTCCCACAGGGCTCAGTCTTGGGCCCGTTGTTGTGGGACCTCGGTTAAGACACGGTCCTGCGGGCCCCGCTCCCTGACGGTGCTAGTCTTGTTTGCTTCGCAGACGATACGTTAGTAGTCGCTGTCGGGAGCACGTTCGAGAGGACTATCCTTCTAGCAGAGGTGACAGTGTCTGCAAGTGACCGCCGAGAAGACCGAGGCCATCTGATTTGACGGTGGCCCTCGGTGTCGGCCGCTCGCAAGGTCGTGGGTCCAAGTGGGTGGTACCTGCGTCGAGGTCGGGAACTGGATGAAATATCTTGGACTCGTTCTCGACAGCCACTGGCGTTTCGAGGCATACTTCGACTGCCTCGTTCCCCGGGTGGAAAAGACGGCGGCCGCGCTTGGCCGCCTCCTGCCCAACATCGGTGGGCCTGGGGATTGGGTGCGTCGCCTCTACATGGGAGTGGTGCGGTCCATGCTGCTGTATGGGGCCCCTGTCTGGGCCCCGGACGCGATGGCAAGCCGGCACATAAAACAATTACTGCGCCGGCTTGAGAGGTGGATGGCCATCAGGGTCATCCGCGAATACCGCACCATATCCTATATGGCGGGACAGGCCTCAGGGGGGGGGTCCGGAGGATCTGGGGCGTCCACAGTGGTGGCTCTGACCCACTGTGGATCCGTTCTCTCTATTTGAAGGATGTCCCAGGTCTAAAACCCTCTCTCCCCACCTTCTCGTGGTGGACCCTGAGGGCGCACATAGTTGTGCGCCGCTAACGGAGAGAGGGGTACGCGGCGGGAAGTAGCTCCTGTGATGTGTGAGGCGATGCCGGCGGGATCTCCGGATCCTGGCAGGGCCTCCCAAGCCGGTAAGGCTCACACTGAGTAGGGGTGAAAACCACTGTATAGAAACGAGGAGAGGTCGTTCCCGGGCGGTGGCCTTCTGGGAGTGCTCCCCTCGTGGGTAGGCTTTGCTTTCAGTAGCCCACGTGGGGGGGCTGATGTGCGCCTGCGGTGCCGAGGAGGAAGCGACGTCCGGTATCAGGAGCCAGCCCCTTCGTGACCCCGACCGCGTAGTGCACGGTGAGGTGCAGGTGTTGGAGCCTGCACCTGCTACGGGCGGGTCCCCCCTGTGCGGAATTCCCGGGGGGGGGGCAGACGTATAGGACGGGCCCCGGGGAACTGGGGTACGGGGTCTTGTCTTTCGTTAGGCAGGCCCCCCGAGGGTACACCCGTTCTCGTCCTGCGGCCCGCTCCACCGCGCACGATGCGCTGGTAAACCTTAAAACATGGACCATATAAAATATATAGGAAGCGTTGTAGCCGGGTCACCCGGTGAGTTCAGAGGTGGAGAGACTGGGGTGGTGATGTTCCTGAACCATTCAGGTCTGGGACATCGGGCGGGGCACGCGAGTGCTTCGTGGTGTTGGAGGTGCTGCTGCGCCCGGAAGCGGTCGCGGAGGAAGGCGCGTCGACGAAGCCCAGCTCTATGGCGTCGTCGACACGAGAGCTGAGGGCTGCTGGCTCGTCAGCTTCGTGGGCAGGCTCTAGGGCTGGTCGGCCATTCGCCGGCCTTGCTCCGGTCTGTCCGCGGGTAGGCTCCCGGCAGGGCGATGCTGAGGACGATGGCGTCTCCGTGACATCCATGTCCTCGGCATATTGCGCCGGGGTCAAGCGCCGGGTTGGTATGCACCGGCCCGCGTCGCCCCTGGCGACTCGGGCGTCAGCCAAACGAGCCCGAGGTAAAGATGCCTCGCCCCCTGTGGACATCGACGGTCCGCCTGCCGCCCTGTGGGACAGGGTGGTGGCGGAGAACCGAGGCGAGGGTCTCCGGGAGACCCTCGACGCAATATGGGGGGAAATGATGGCCCTCAAGCGGCGGCTTGATGCCCCCTCAGCAGGTCCATCGCCCCCCCCCCCCCGTTCGGGGAGGTCGTGTCGGCGCCCATTCGCCGTCCCCGGCGGCCAAAACGGGAAAGGACGATGGGGTCCTCCTGGCGCGGATCGCGAAATTTGCGTCAATCAGGAGCGAGCTCCGCCTGAGCTTTCAGGGTCCTCAGCCACGCCCCGCAAGGCCTCTGGTGGGTGAATATGCCGGAGCGGTGAGGAGGCGGACGACCCCTGCGGCTGCGGTTGGTGCCATAGCTTCCTCCACGCCGGCAGTTGGCGGGGAATCCTTCCCCGTCATTATTAAGCCACCGGGGAGGAAGAAGAATGAGAGGGGGAGAAAGAGGGGGCGCATGCCACCCTACCATCCACCCTTTCCCAACAGTCGTTGGCTCCTCTCCCCACTAATCCTGCGACGGCACCAGCCTGCCCCGATGGGGCTGCCTGGTGGTGAGGAGGCGGACGAGGAAAGCAGCCGGGACCGCTGCGGCCGCGCCCGTGACCCTGGCCCTTCCTCAGAAGGGCACGAGAAAGAGGGCCAGAGGACTAAAGAAAGCGCCTCCTCCCCGTTCGGCGGCGGTGACGATCACCATCCCGGAAGGGAGCAAGGCAATCTACGAGGAGGCCATTAGGAGGGCTCGCCAGGGTGTCGATCTGGGTGCCCTCGGAATTGAGGCCCTCTCATGGAAGAGGGTCGTCAGTGGAGGCCTGATCATTCAGGTACCCGGTGCTGATGAGGCCCCAAAGGCCGACGCTCTGGCGGCCAAAGTGACCGCCGCCCTGGGGGCCTAGACGTGAGGGTGGCCAGACTCGTCAAGAAGGCGGGATTCCGCCTGACGGGGCTGGACATATCCGTGACCCCCCAGGAGGTAGTTGCGGCGGTTGCGAAAGTCGGGGGCTGCACCGCCGAGTCCGTGAGGGTGGGAGAGCTGAAGGCTCCGCCCAACGGACATGACACCATTTGGGTGCAGTGCCCGGCGGGGGAGGCCCTGGCCATTGAAAAGGTCAGGCGCAAAAGGGTGGGGTGGTCCCTCGCCCAGGTGATGGTGCTGGCGGCTCGGCCGCTGCAGTGCTTCCGCTGCCTTGCCGTAGGACATGTACGGCAGCGGTGCACTGCGGCGATTGACCGGAGCTGGCAATGCTACCGGTGTGGGAACTCCACCCACAGGGCCGCCGAATGCCGTGAGGCCCCGCACTGCGCGGTGTGCGCCGAGTTGGGCCGGCCTGCGGGACATAAGGCGGGGAAGATGGCGTGCTCCCCGCCCCCAAAGAAAAAGAAGGGTCGTAGGAGGGTGGCAGGTATGGCGCCACCCTCTACGGCAGTTCGGGGAGGCGGAGGGAACGCTACACTCCCCTCTACCCCCTCTGTGTCAGCTGCGATGGAGGTGGAGGCCGTGGCATCGAGGGAGGTGGTTTCCCTCTCCCCGCCCACGCAGCCGTCTGAGGGAGGTCCTGTGACGGCCTAGAAATGGCGCACAGGGCTTCCCTCGGTGTATTGCAGGCCAACCTGAACCACTGCCGCCGGGTACAGGACCTTATGGTCCACTGTCTGGCGGAGTGTCGGGTTGCCCTAGCGGTAGCTACGGAACAGTACCAAGTCCCCGACCATCCACATTGGTTCGGGGACGAGGACGGCCTCGTGGCGGTGTGGTGCCGCCGCCACTCGGTGACCGTCCCTCCCTGCACCGTGGTCAAACGGGGCAGGGGGATGATTTTAGTAAAATAGAGAAGGTTCCTAATCGCTGGATGCTACAATTCTTCCAACTGTGACTCCGCAGAATTCGGGAGGTATTTGGACCGGCTTGGGGCTATGGTAGCCCCCTATATGGCCGGTCCGGTGCTTGTCCTGGGTTAGGTCTCGGGTTGCGTCAGCCGCCGCCTCACGCTGGGTGTCTAACTGGCGGGTCAGGAAGGGTGAAACGTTGTCGGACCACAGCTACGTCCTTATGGACGTAGCCCTCCGACGTAGTATCGGACCCGGAGATGTTCCGCCTGAGATGTTTGAATCTTTTATAATTTACTGTTAGTGACGATTCTCATAAAGAGCCTGACGAACGTGTTGACATTAATTATCCCTACAGAATATTTAAATTCTAAAATGTTTTGTCGAAAATTTATTAAAGTAGTTCTACATTATTAGATTTG
>NW_026534158.1:0-11694 GCF_026225885.1 Hylaeus anthracinus | reverse complement strand
AATATTATTTCATCTTTACACTAAAACAGTTAAGGGATTTGATCAAATTATATTATTTCATCTTTTCACTAAAACATTTAAGGGATTTGATCAAATCACTTACTTTCATTAGGGAAATGACCATACGGAGATGTTATTTTAACATCTCCCGTGAATTGATCATCTGCCTTAGGGATTTGATCAAATCTCTATTTTTATCATTTCCCTGCGACAGATATGTATGTATATTACAAGTCCCAGTGTCGATCTACCATAATTTAATTTAATCAAATGAAATACATTTGACAACGTTTGATAGTGAAAACATACTAAGTTTTCTGTTCTTCAAGTATGTATATAAATGATACGAATTTTTGCATATACATACATCCACAGTGTTATGGTAAAAAGAATTAAAAACAATTATCAAGTGTTCCCTAGTGTTTAATGAAGGTTTTTAGTAACGGTGATGCACTGTTGTCTTGCGTAAGCACATATCAAGCTTCCATCAGAATTTCATGGCATTTCGCAGACCTTGAAAATGGCCTTAAGGAAGATAATCGTCTCGTCGATATCTCCAAAGACTGTACATTAATCCGTCACAGTGACTAACGTCATTTTGTCGTTAATCTGTCTGAGGAAAAAATCTGTGTAATTATCTAAAATCTTATCGTCGAGAACCCGTATGGCTCTCGTAAGCAGCACGCTACATGAGACTAACATCAACATTGCAAAGTACTAATTTGCTTCTGCAAACTCTAAAACTCAAAGAACGTTAATGACCAACGATGGTTCCGGGATGGAGTAATCCGGATAAACAAAAATTAAATTAAATATAAATTGTTATCGAACGAAGAATTTTGATATACCAAATTTTTGAGTTACCTAAAAAGGAATGTTTGCCACCCACTTATAGGGTGGTATGCTGTTCGATTGGGACTTGTTTTGATAAAATCAAAAGAGTTCTGTGATAGATTTTAGATTTGATTTAAAATCGTTTAAAACGTTATATTAGCTCAATCGATCAGAAACTATAGAACTATTGAAAATGAAGTCAGAACTCTCAATTGTTAACTGTTACTAAAACCTAGAGAAATCGTTCGCTTCAACAATAGCAACATAATTAAACTCACTAATTCATAGATTAAATATTTGATAATTGACATGAATAAAATTAAATATACAAATAATAACTATTTTACCAAAGACTGAATATTCTAACTAACTTGATTAAATTCATAAATGATGAATAAGCTTCCATAAAATGAGCTGCCAGTTTTACACAGACAACAAAATATCCCCTAAGTATGTAAAGCTCCTCGTTAAAATCCAACGATATCAAAATCGTTTTTCTTTCGATCCTCTTGTTTCATCGGATGGGATATTACACGTTTTTTTCCCTAACCGTTTCGTCCCAAGTCACGATCCACCGCGTATCGTAAGGCGAATGCACGGAGAGGTCACTCGATATATACTCGCTTATCTGGATAACCCTCGTCTTGCACAACTGTGTGTCCTTAATCTTGAGCTCGACGCAAAGAGAGGCTGGCCAAGGCTCGATTTGCATGTACGCCGCTTACGACGGCGCCCGCAAAAAGGCACGATGTTGGGGAGAGATGGGGAGGAAGGGAGGGGAATGGTCGAGACGGGGCATTACGCAACCAGCCGACGAACATTGCGCCAAGTGAATGAAACTGGCTCGTATCCACGAAACGAGCCCTTACAAGGGAACCGCGACAAGTGTTACGCACCGATCACGGTGGAACTTTGCGGCCAACCGAAAAGACGAGAAAAAGGCAACAAAAAACAAAGAATATGGGTCCATACGACGAATTTTTGATCCTAACGCTCCCTTGTATGTTCTCTTATTTACTGTTTCATCCGTTTGCAAGGATTTTACATTATGAATATTTAAATATCAACGAATCAAACTATTCATCAAAATTTATTTTGGCGATAAAAGTATGTTCAAATAATAAAATTCCAATTATGTGATCTATTGATAGGGACTTTTAGTGCGGGATTTATTAAAGAATCCTTCAAATTAAGGAAAAAAGTAAAAAAGTAAAAAACTAGTAAAAGTTCATGAGCAATGACATGACTCGAAAAACAAGATTCATATGTATTAATGTCGTCTGACTTGCATTTTTCTTCTACGAGGTTCAAAATTCAAAGAAATTGTAGTCTTTTTTTTTTTTTTTAAATCTATCAATTTATGAATTTATGAATTTAATCAAGTTAGAATATTCAGTCTTTGCTGAAATAGTCATTATTCGCACATTTAATTATGTTGCTATTGTTGAATTGAACGATTTCACTAGGCTCTAGTAACAGTTAACAATTATTAAAAGAATAAATTATGAATATTATATTCATATAAATATATATATATATACATATATGAAATATGATATTATAAATCACGCGAACTTAGTTGAATTAACTTATTTACAAGTATCTATACATTAAAAAAAGAACAAGTTGAAGCGACTCATTCATTATTGTAAAATGCAATAATTAAATGCCTATACCTTACAGACTGCTGAATTCAACATTCAAAGTTTGTTGACTCGTGTAAAAAGAAGCATACGTTCGATATAATCGATTACTTTGGAAAAATAATACTTGTAAAGAAACTATCTGTCCATTTTATTTTTCTCGCGAAGTTAATTAAGCGTTGCCTCGGACAGTTTTTCCTATCTTTATCGATAGAGGAAATTATTAGTTACGCTTTTTTTGTCGACCACTCACTATATACGTCCAGATAGATATTTCTCGTATAAATCCTGAAAGGTGCAAATCTGTATTCATTAGATCTATTCTGTTCGAATTGAACGTATGTATGTAAAAGATAACGTCTGGTTTTTTTTTTCCTATAATTGTTACGCAGAAATGTAAATTTCGTTTCATTAATGAAACATCATTAAACAAATATTTGAAACGATGTTGTGTTTGTGTGCGTGAGGAACGTGTGTGCGCGGAGTTTCAAGAACTTTCGTATAATTTTTGAAGAAATCACAATCAGCTTGGTGTTTACATTAGTAACGATCGTTGAATATTCCGAATAATCATCGAGTCATTCTGTTGTCTACAAGTTGTGTACAGTGGTTTATCTCGATCTCTATTCCATTAGACAAATCAGTTTTTATCCGTTCAGTAGAAAATGTACATATAAATTTTGTACATTGATTTTGAAAATGGACAAGTTCATTTTCTGAACAAATTTAGTTAAAGCTGTCTACGATTAAGAATTAGTATTAAATTTATCTCTTTAATCATTTTACAATAAGTATCTTTTAATATCGTTAAAAAATTAAATTTACTTTTTTTTTTTATTGTAATTTTTCTACAGAAGGATGAAATATTTGAATTTTTATTTAGTCCATAACAAACAAGGGTATATGTAATAATAGTATGATCACAGGTGATTCGACGCACTTAATAAAGTACCGCGTGCTATTCATAGACATTTCCTTGAACACCGTTACATGGATATAAACATTCTGTTGGTGCACCACTGCACAGTGAACGCAACAGTGCATTGCACTTCTAACCTCGAAAGAGCATTTGGTGTCTCAGCAAGAGACGTGCCAATTACAACGTTACTCGCATGCTAAGCACGGTCTCTTTTCCCTTTGGCGTGTTATCCGCGAAACTGGCACGACGTTCGTACTTTTCTGCGAATTTTACGTTTCGCAGTCCCTCATCGACAAATTTATCGCGCTCGATCGCTCGATCATAGGTTGCTCGGTTATTTCTGACTCGCCCTGTATATAGATTTTCGAATTTATTCGAATGAAATTAGAGGATTTTGAAAATAATTGGGGTAGTTTTGATTGTTTCTTGGTCATCTTTTATATATATATACATATATGTAGGTCCTCGAATTTATTTTAATAAAATGGAGCAAGTTAGTCTCACATTCCGAAATAAATATGTCGGTCCCCATTATTTCTGTGTCATTATGTACGTATATAGATCCAAGAATTTATTTTTTGTAAAATAGAAGGTTGCGCATAGATGTATTTTTCAGAATTCTTCGACAATAATACAAATGTTTCAAATAACTATTCCAAATAAATTACATTTGATGAATCTCTTACAAAAATCAATCGAACAATCCCATTTGAAACTCGCAGTCAAGAAAACTAAATGAAGCTAGCAATTTTCGTCATCCTATACAGTGTATACTATATACCATATAGTCCTTAATACACCACGCAAAAGAAATTTATAAACAAATCTAAATAAAATGTACAATATTTGTACACTGCTGCAGCAACAATTCGTTCGAATACAATTTATACGTTTCTAAGGTGGCAATCAAGGCAAGAATAATTCCGAGCAATACGATTGCCATGCCGAAGGAAAATACGAGCGCAAAAAGTTGAGCTTATTCGTTTGGAAGACGTTGCCATCGTTGGGAGCAAAACGTATTGATGGATCGAGGAGAAAGACGATTACAGAACTGGTCGGTTATCGGTGGTTATTACAGGGTCGAGTACCGGTCGGTTGGCTAGCCGTGGCTCGCGGAAGCCTCCTCTCGAGTCTAGCGAATCCACTTTTCTTTCGTGGCAGAAGTCGCTCGATCATTCCTCCGCCATAGTTCACCTCGGTGGTCGCCGTTGCGCCGTTCTTTGTTGTTTCGTCGCGCTCCACGGGTCCTTTCCAGGCTCTCCCCATTTCCTTCTCCGTCTTTTCCCCTGTTTCGCCGATCCTGCTCTTTATTCTTGTTCTTTAGCGACGCGTAACGAGAGATCGTGTTTTCTTTCCGCTCGACACGCCACGGCACACCCTCCCCGTTGGCCATAATTCACTCGCCGCGGAATGCAAAGCAGCCTCGTTTTCGCGAACCTCGATGTCGCGGACCGTATCACTTGCTTCGAGGAAACGAGCTTACAAAGGAAGTTCAGCAATTGAAAAATAGACATTTTTACAGAAATAACAAGCGGATACTTTTTAGAGGGTATTTATATTTGGTACACCCAGAGGCTACGGTTGTTGAATTTGTTTAGTTCAACTAGCAGTCTTCTTTTTAACCGATTTCGAAAAGGAGGAGGTTACTCAATTCGACATGTATAATTTTTTTTTTTTTTTGTATGTTCTTAACTCTTGTTCACTGTTGGAACGTATAGTTATTATTAGACTGCGGATCTTTATGCATTTATAGGAAATTTGAATGTGCAAGACTCTACAGAATGCAAACAATACGCAAGAATATAAAAAAAATTGAAAGTAAAGTTCATGTTATAATATTTACAGAATAAAATAAATTCCTAGTTAGCTTCCAATTTTGTAAGCACGTTCGTGAAGATTTTATTTTGCATAGAGTTCCGCAGTCTAGTTATTATTATCAAAAAGTATACAGACATGTGTAATTTTATAGGAATGTTTGAAGAAAAAATATAAATTTTCACCGTTTTCTGTGCAGCTTCTTGCAATAAAAAATATACTTTAAACAATGATATCACTCCCATTTCTTAGTTCACATTCGAAGTATTTAGATAAAGTAATCTCATTGATTTCAGTGTGAATTAAATCGAAAAAAATTACAAAATGGATTTTAAAATATACGTAAAATATTCTCAGTTATGTAAACATTAGATAAATTCTTCTTTATAAAAACATACCCCAAGAAACACTTAATACTCGTAATGTGCTCTTCCTGAGAATTTCGGGCCAGTTTTCTGAGATCAGCCTTTTTTAGAACGATGACGCAACAAATGGATCGCGGAACTTTATCAATGCAAAGATCATTATCCCAGTTTGAGGATTGTGCAACGCTTACCTGGACGCAATTACAGGTACACACGTAAACCGTATCCGCGCTGCCAGGGAAAGGTAAATAAATGTCAACCTCCCACATTACGTAACCCATAGAAAATGCTATTTCATGCGTTCCTAGCGACGTACGAGTACGGCACAATTGAGGACAATCATCGAATGCAAAGAAAACGTGCGAGCAAAGTCGACTAGGTAACTTAGCGTAACTCCGTTTATGTAACTTTGGCCGGGCGTTATTTCATAAGTGGCAATTGATTCAATTTGGAACGAGCGCGAGAATGAAGCTGCCCGTCGAACACCCATTCAAGTCCTCTTTCAAAATGTAAACGAGGATCGTGCCTTTCGCTACGACGAAAAAGTCCTACTAACAAGACCCAACAATGATTCGCGCAACATACAGTCTCTGTGAAGATATCAGAGACTTTCAATTCAGTTACGACTGGTAATTTACTTCATTTCTGGTTCGTCGTATTTAGTATTTCTGTGCTTCTTTAAGTAGAAGTACAGTATTGCCTCGAAATAAGCAACTGTTTTCCGTCTCGAAATAAGCAACTCGTTATCCCCACCCTTTTGTTTGAAGTCGCCCGCTGTGTGAGATCTCCGAACCTCTCAGGGGCTGTAGCGGTGTTTTTTTAGAGCTACAGTACGGGCTTAGCAACCCCGAGGTACCCGAGCTAGAGATGAGATGATAGAGAGATAGATTAGAAGTAAGAGATACTGCAAACAGTATTAAAACAATGCAGGAGCCATGTAAGACGCATGCGCGTGCCGAATGAAGAAATAAGCCTCTAACGAGAAAGAAAATGCAAATGTAAACAAATAGAGAAAGTGGTAGCGAAATAGCTTTGTGAATCGTAAAAAGCTGATCACTTTACAACTGAACTGAACTGAGAGGTCCGAAAAGAATTCGATTTTACTAGTGCTAAAATGAGAAAGACTGTTTTGTTCTATCCTTCTCCAAAGAATAACACCCGTACTCGAGCGATCACTTTATTGTTTGCCGCTACACCGAACCCCCTGTTTTATCTATGGGTTCCCTCTCGTCTAGCTCGAGAACAAAGTCAAGCCGAAGAGCATACCTCCCTCGAAATAAGCAACTCGCCGGTCCCGATCGAGTTGCTTATTTCGAGACAGTACTGTATCGTTACTTTTATTTTCAAACATTTCTCATTGCATGAATATAATATCCATTAGGGTGGTTTTTGAAAGGGTGACTTTCGAATTTGAATGCTTCCAGGGTCTTGAATGCTTCGAAATAATTAAAAACAAGTACCACAGACATTTCAGCTCTCTATCACAATTCTTAGTACCTCCGCACAAAAATCGAATTCTCACGTTTGAAATACATGCTCTTTGGATTCTGATTTTTATATTTTGCGAATGAAATAACGGGAACATCTCGTAAGTGTAACCGGTATAAAGTTATAAGATGGTGAAGATGAATTTAAATCGCCATTAGGATATCTAATTGCTATTAATTCTTCAATTTAATTAGAGACCCTGTATTATAGCATAGACACGAGCGTTTGCCGTGGCGTTCGGTGGGTTACTGATGATTCACGCAGCGCTTTTTTCTTATATAGATCATTTGACGTTCTCGCCGTGAGGAGCGTGAAAGAGGAACGTGTAATTACTGTTTGCAACGTCACTGTATTTAACTCTCATTTGCAATGCAGACGTTCAACCGTGAGTCACTGATAAACACGCGGCTTGTTCAGCTCGACAGGTTACATCAGCTATTTCAACAAATTTCGAATCGACCTTACGACACGTATCTCGGTTTTTCGTGTTGTTAGACTCTCCATCCGTGGAATTATCGACGAATCAGCAAATTAATAATAATTGAGCACGATGAGGAATAAAGAGCACCACGATACGTAGGTTGTTATATTTTGTCCTATAAATTGTGAACTTCTATTGTCTAATTTCCTCCACGATTCACAATTTATCGTTTAATGGATCGTTTCTGGTTTCTTTTCTTTATTCAAAATAAAATTTGCCCAACTCTGGTTTGTAGCTAACTACAGATTCATAAATGATTGATTCACAATAGGAAACAAGACCAGTGGAAGATTTCTTTGAAATTTCCATTTTGTAGCCTCGCAAGGATCGCGCCTGCCACTTTGGCAAACACTCGCTACTCTATAGTCTCGTATATTAATCGTACCGTGAATCTAGGCGAACGAGGCGCTCGTTCGTTGTGCTAGACTACTTTTTATTCCTCGAATTGTCTACGTTTTCGCCCAAGACGGCGTTTCTTTCGCGATCGGTCGTAGTATGTCCGCATTACGACTAATTTTTGCTCGTTCCATGGAACGGCGGGGAATGGCAAATGGCGCACCAAGAAAATTGCTTCGATGCCTCCGCGATAAAAGCGGCGAACGTGCCGCGAGGTACCTGGTACTCGCTCGATCGGTTGCGTTGGAGTGTGACTCATTTCGCCTTTGGTCACACACAGTGTTCGCCTAACGGACGCAGTCGATGCCGAAACTTTGTCATTTGCATCCCATTGATAGATCGGCAAAAACACTTTGGCATTTTTAATTAAGAAATAAATTTTAATTCGAGAAATTATTTTAATTTTGCTTTTCTTCCAAAATTTTTATGTAAAGTTTTCACGAAAATATCAGCCGGTGTTTTTCTCGTAAATGGTAAGCCATGTCTGGTCTCTCTTCTACCCATCTTTCTCTTCTCTAATGCCTGGCATTATCCTACTTCCAGCTTAGACAATTCATACTTTTTGCCCCCTTCCGCTATCCAATGTCTAATTATATAAATTACTTACAGTTATACAAATTATATATATATTTTCTGTAATTTTTTTTTTATATTATTTATTTATAATGGTCGCACGAACAGCAAGGTCATTAGCGACCACGGTATAATACATAGTTACAAATTACTTACAAATTTATCGCACATATACGATAATTAAATTTTGTTATATAAGTCTACACTTTTTAAAAACGAAATAGTCGCAGCGATATTTTTCAGACTGTTAAGGCAGTCACCGAGATGTCGGAAGTTTGAAATCTAGTCGTTTAGATTGGAACATTGGACAGTCAAGTGATACATGTTCAATAGATAATTTAACATTGCAGGAATTTTCTGTAATTCTTATTCTTTATTCGGAATCAAATTTACCCAACTTTATTTTAAGTCATTAACAATAAGGTATGTTATATACTAAACACACTATGTTTGAATCAACTTGCGTGTCAAGAAACCACCTTTTTTTTTTTATTATCGGTGTTTGTTTCGTTGAAATTTTGTTGGAAGCATTCGCTGACGCGACGTAGGCCACTGGCGCCTGGCGTAAATTGACCTACACGTAGCAATAAAGTTTTACCGTGACATGGAATACTAGAGGATACCAGATTGCTGCGAAATTTAAACGGATTACATAATCCCCCGTTACAAATCAGCACGAGTGACCTGTGCCCTGACTGCGTATCTCTCACAGCCGACAATAGCGATCTTCTCGCACTTTTTGCCGGCCATATGAATAAGCAGATTCACTTGTTGACGAGTTACATTTCCTGGACAGATAGTAAACGGTTACATAAAAACTGTGGAAATCAGCTCAGAACTGAACGCGAACGGAAGAGATAAGCAACTCTTGCAAAAGTAGTACATTTTTCAAAGGGGTACATTACTGAACATACATATTACAAAATATTTCTGAGACAAGGACTCATTCAAACATTACACGTACGTTTTTCTTTGCTCGTTCTATATATTCGATAATAAAAAATAAAAAAAAAAATGAAATAAGATACGACTTGGGAGAGTGCTATGCATTAGGCAACTCCCACCTATGCATCCATTTTTTCCTCCGTATCCCTGAAACGTTTGTATATTATGAGACGTCTCACGATATCAAATTGTCTGTTCCTCCTGAAATTTATTAAATATTCTCGGTATTCCGTGTACACGAAAATGGCGTTGTGTTTACAGAATGAGCAGCTTTACGACGCTCGCTTTGTTCGACCTATTGTAACATCAAATATTTACACGCATTTGAATGCGTGCCGATTTATTTTCGTTATTCCTGAACCTTCAGAGGTTAGGATAATATCTGTAGTATCTCTTTTTTTTCTACAATATATAATTTACAATATGATCTCCAATGTTTCATATCAAGCATATGTGATTTTTACACGATTCATTCTATTATTTCATAAACGCACATTACAATAATGAAACTATTATTTTGTACGAACAGATTTAGCTGTAGTTAAAATATTCCATGTCAGAAGGACATAGGCGACTATTATTAATTCTGGACATGTATTTTTCGATACAAACACCTTTTATATTAGCCTCGGTATAAAATTTTTAATATTTTCACCTTCGTGCCTATTTTTAAATCAACTATAGGATAAGTCCCTTCTTTGCCTCCGTAGAAATTTTCTCCAGCTTACCCTCAACGATCACCCACGAATTCTCTGTAGAACTCATGTGCCGGAACTACGTAAAACATACTAATTGAAAGCAAGAAACTACGAACGACATCGACGGAAACGATCGTTCAATTCTGCTTCGGGGTTACGAATAAACGGTTGTTTATGTTGTATTCGTTACACGAAATGTTTATTCGAATACGAATTTTGTGGATCCCTGGTTACAGTGCGGCGGTATACATATACTAATCTCTGGAAAGCCCGTGTTCGTTGGAGGTTCCAGAAAGGAAGAGTAGCACTGGTGCCGCTGGTGCTGGCACGTCGAGTCGTCACGGAGAGAGGGGTAGAGGGTGGGAGGAGTGAGAGACGCGGTTCTGGTGGGAAATCGCAGCGGTTAGGGGAAAGGGGTAGACAGAAAGGGGGATTAGAGCGCGATAGGGGAGTAAGAGCGAGGTGGAAGGGGCTGGAGAGCGAGATAATGGCGAAGCGCGAAGAGGGGATGCGGATAGGGATGTGAGGGATGAGGGATGAGGAATGACGGAAGGAAGAGGAAAGAGGTGGGAAGGAAAGGGGAATCCCGCGTGCGCCAAGCACCCAGGCTTGGCTCGTCACTGTTCGAAGCCTCGGATGGGGTTGGGTTGAACCGTCGTCGAGGGTTGGTCGAGTTCTCCCCTTGGTGGTAGTGGTAGGTGTTGGGGTCGCGAATCTCTTCTCGACCGTTCCACCTCGGCATCCGTCGAAATAGAACGCGGATATCCCTCCCGATTTGTCGTTTAAGAATTAAGGTAAAAGCGTCAAGGAGGGAGGCGAAATTCTTACCCAGATATAAATTTAACATAAAGAATAAAAGACGATGAACACTCGATGCGTTGCTTGTTCAATAAAAATTACAGTCTGAATCAGTAGTAGAAACGAATTCTGTGCCTTTATATTCAATCGCACATAACTGTAGTTAAGTAAAAACATTTACTCGTCATTTTGTTATTATATATATTGGGTATAATATTATTATACTGGGTTGTCCGGAAAGTCCATGTCGATTTTTGGTAGGTGGTATAGGTCTGAATATATTGAAAACAAATAACATGCATACATGCCTTAAAAGGTGGAAAGGTTGTGGAACAAAATGGCACCTATGTAATTCAATAAATATATATGAAAATTCAAACGTGTTTTTAAATGTTTCTTAGAAAATGCCACGAACATTCTGGACAACCTAATATTAAATTATAAACCGTCTAGATATTCAACTTGGTCTGCATTACAGCAAATGTATGCGCAAGTATCAACTTTTCGATGGTGATTAAAATATATCTGTCGCAGGGAATAGATAAAAATAGAGATTTGATCAAATCCCTAAGGTAGATGATCAATTCACGGGAGATGTTAAAATAACATCTCCGTATGGTCATTTCCCTAAAGAAAGTAAGTGATTTGATCAAATCCCTTAACTGTTTTAGTGAAAAGATGAAATAATATATTTTGATCAAATCCCTTAACTGTTTTAGTGTAAAGATGAAATAATATT
>NW_026534157.1:0-2439 GCF_026225885.1 Hylaeus anthracinus | reverse complement strand
CCTCTTCGTGTTTTTTAATTACTTAATAAGGCCCCACCTCCGCCCACTTTTGATTGAACACCTTTTCGAGGCGTCATTTAATCGGCTGCCCACGCCCCTTTAAAGTGCGCTAATGGATCTATTTCAAAGACACGCGCAAAGATTCGCGAAGTTTTGCGAATCGAGGACAAATTTAAAAACTGCAAGCTAAACGTTCTGTTTTACCATCTTAATGTCATAGGCGATGAAATGCATTCTTTGCAAATGTATTATTCGCGGAAGATTAGATCATCAAAGATTCATACCGACTCACGATCGAACCATGGATACAGGATACTCTATTCCAAGGGCATACGTGAAGGAATGCGCTTTTTCGCGGTGGAATATTCGAGACACCGATATGTTGTTTCAGGGTCAAAGTCAAAAACTGCAAGCTAAACGGTCTGTGTTCCCAGCATCTGCTGCCAGTGATTCACGCTTATGAAGAAAGAAATAATATTCAATTGTAAATACGTCATTTTATTTGATCACCATGCTGAATCACATTCAACCCTAAGGCTAACAATTCAGAATCAATCAATGAATAACGTTCAAAATTGTTATCTTCGGTAATTGTTCTTACAATATCATTTGGTTTTACATTATGTATTAATTTTACAAAAGTTTCATATCTACGCTCGACGAGAAACGTATTCTCAGAAAGCCACGTGTACATATGATTGATACAGTATTCGAAATCAAACATTCTACAAATCGTTTTTTTCTGTGAGGAACAAGGCGTTGACGGAGGTGGAGAGTCTCGCGACTTTAACATCGTCCACGCAGCGAAACTCAATCGTTATATCGCAAACACGTATCGGATCACTAGACGTCGTTTCAAAGTTCCGTAAAATGTCCATCTTTCTCTCCGATAGCTTTTTCCAGGTAAACATTGGAAACTGGATTTCATTGCCGCGGTTATCTCCAATAGCCAATTCCACATCACAGCGACGCCCAATTCTTATTCCAATATCTAAATACTTGTACCAGGTAGTCGTCAAAGGATATCTCCGTTCCAAAATACGTACTCCGTGGCTCGACTTCAATTCGTCCGAATCATTGGTTTCACTGTGTAAATGAAAAGAATATGAAAAGAATGATGCATATTTTTGCTACGTTTTACATCGAGGAAACGAACATCTTACCATGTATGCATTTTCTTGGAAACTGGCCACAATGTGTAATTATCATCTAAAAATTTCTCCCCCGTTCCTCGAGCAACTGACGTTTAAATTGGTCAAAATCTAACAATCTTCTAACCGCTGTATCGCAAATTTCCGTTTTATATCGAATCCACTCCCCTCCATCACCCCTTATCATGTAAGGAATTTATTGATGATACAGCATTCCTTTTTTCTGTACCATGACGTCATGTTTATTTCATATTTCAAAAACAGTTTGCATTTCTACATCAAATAGCGTACATATTTTGAACACATTTTCCATGGCACAAACGCCATCGTGAAACGTACATCTGTAATGTCCTTCACTCATTGTAGACAATTTCGGTATTTCTCTGTCTTCTAAATTCGTTTCAACATCGAAGGCTTCCATTCCAGTTAAATTGCACAACCATCTCTTCTTTTTCGATCCTTTAACTAAAATTCTGTCAGCACATTCCAACGCGGTTCGTACCAGGCTGCTCCCCTTCGCGTAGGGTACGTAACCATCCGTCCATCTGATTTCATGGTGTTTTTTCGTTAACCACCAAACACCACGTTTTCGTTAGACGTTCGACGATGCAATCCAAATGGAGGTCCAAATATCCAATGCAATAACTTTTTTCCTTGCGTGAGGACAGCCACCTCTTTTACGATAAAATCATTCGAGTCCGTTTTGAAACCTTGTAAGTCTACGAACGTTAGGTGATCCATTTTGCTGTATCGACAGTTTCGAAGAAACTGAACATTCAGCAGAGATTTGTACTGTATTAGTTTATTCTGCGTACTACATTCGTCAGAGGGTTGTAATCGACTATACGATCGTGTATAATCAAGCAGTAAACAGTTGTATTGAGCGGCACGTTATCTTTGCATTCAAAATCTATACTAACATCAGTCGCGGCACTCTTTAGAGATTCGTTCTGCCGCGAGCAATCTATGACTGCAAACGGACCACATGATAAAAACTCTAACATATCGAGCAGGGGTTCACCGTGTCCGTAATATGATTTTCGAAAGTTTGCGTACATATCGTAAAGTGTCGCATACTTGTTCTTATCAAAATCCAGATTCAAGTCATCGTATGGATACGATTTTGAATTTAAATATAGTCGTATGTTTGATAGTTTACAATTGTCAAAGTGATTAAATGTTTTGTCCAATTTGTTCTTTCGATCGGTTTGCATAGCGAATATCACATATCGCGGTTTCTCCAATTGTGTTGCAGTTTTCACATACCAAGTATGCTTCGTGGTTGTTT
>NW_026534156.1:0-1346 GCF_026225885.1 Hylaeus anthracinus | reverse complement strand
CGGGCTGGGGGCTGCAGCCCCATCTGCAGCAAGCTCGAGAGGTCGCCGAACCGGAGTTGGCCTTGCTGTTCTCGATCTGGGAGCGTGGTCACGGCTGGGGGTGAACGAGGACAATGGCGTCTCTATGACGTCAATGTCCTCGGCCTCGTGCGCTCGGGCCAAACGACGCGCTGGTGCTGACCGGCCGGTGTCGCCGCCTGTAACCCGGGAGGCCGCCAAAAAAGCCCGGGTCAGGGATGCCTCCTCCCCTGTAGGCGTCGGCGCACCGACTGCAGCCCTGAGGGACAGGATGCCAGTATGGCCAGACGCTCAAGGAGGAGAACGCCAGCCTCCGGCGGGAGGTCGAGGGCCTCCGAGAGACCCTCGACGCTGTGCGTGAGAAGATGATGGTCCTCAGTAGGAGGCTTAATGCTCCCCTAGCAGGGCCGTCGTCTCCACCTGCCCGGGGAGGTCGGTTCGACACCCACTCGCCGCCTCCGCCGACTACCACGGCAAGGGACAATGGGGCTCTCCTGGCCAGGATTGGGGCTCTGATTGATGCGAAATTTGCGTCAATCAGAAACGAGCTCCTCCTGGGTTTTCGGGATCCCCAGCCACGCTCCGCAAAGCAGGGTGGATATGCCGGAGCGGCGGGGGGGGGGGGAGGCAGACTACCCCTGCGGCTGCGGTTCATGCCATGGCTTCCTCTACGCCGGCGGTTGGCGGGGAATCCTTCCCCGTCATTATTAGGCAGGCGGGGGGAAGAAGAAGAAGAAGACGGGGACGAAGAGGGGGGCCCAGGCCACCCTACCATCCACCGTTCCGCAGCGGTTGTTGCCTTCTCTCCCCACTAATCCTGCGATGGCACCGGGCAATCCCGATGGAGCTGCCTGGTCGCAGGTGGTGGGGCGGCGGGCGAGGAGGGCAGCGCGCCCATCCTTGGACCCACCCGTCGCCTCGGCCCCTGTCTAAAAGGGCGCGGATAATGAGAGCGCGAGGGCGCAGAGGGCACCTCCAGGCGTGGTGGCACCTCCCCGTTTGGCGGCGGTGCCAATCACCGTCCCGGAGGGGAGCAGGGTCACCTACTAGGTAGCCATTAGGAGGGTGCGCCAGGACGTCGACCTGGAAGCCCTCGGGATTGAGGCCCTCTACTGGAAGAGGGCCGTCACAGGGGGCCTGATTATTCAGGTCCCGGGCGCCGATGGGGGCCCGAAGGTAGACGCCCTGGCGGCCAAAATGACCGCCGCCTTGTGGGGCCTGGAGGTTAGGGTGGTTAGGCCCGTCAAAAAGGCGAAATTCCACTTGACGGGGCTGGACATATCCGTGACCCCACAGGAGGTAGTTGCGGCGGTTGCGAAAGCCGGGGG
>NW_026534155.1:0-4145 GCF_026225885.1 Hylaeus anthracinus | reverse complement strand
AAAACTGTGTCACTCCAATGCCTTGGAGCGTGTCACATGTGTTCCACGCAACGAAACATCGTTCTAACCTCTACACCTGTGGGTGGACCACCCCTAACTCTGGGCCACCCTGTTCAGCTCCAGGGGCAGTTTTCGAAACGAGCTTTAAATGACATTGATCCTTAACGTACCGAGAATAAACATGGTGAATTTCATCGCCCTTTGAGCTGTGGAAGTGCTCCCTTACGAAGGGTGTTAAAAAGTGGCTAACTATTCCATCCCTCCAAGGGGTGCTTCTACGGCCCACGGCGTGAGCGTTGGCAATTCCTGGATGAGGAGATTCCAGGGAATGCATCGAGCCCAAATTCGGGACTGTAGTCCAAAATTTGTGGATTTTAGAGGGGGTGGGGTGTTGTGAGGGGTGGATTTGCCCGAGAGGGATTTTGAGGGGTGCATTTTGTAGAGGGCATCGAGGAGGGTCGCCCAAAAGGTTTTTTTTTGATTTTTTCAGCCCCTTCCGTCACCCCTGGCCCCTTCAGAAGTGGCGTTTTTCAACGTGCCCCTCTTTACGGGGGCGAATGAACCCCTTCGTATCAATCCTCGCCAATGCAACTTTGCACACATTTAGAGGACACTTTAAAACTACTCCTCGCGAAGTTTCCCCAATATCGGTTGAAAACTCCCATAGATATGACGTTTTAAAAAAGTGTCCCTTTAATTTTGTCCGTCAGTGTATATAATAGATAGTGGATTTAAAAAGGAAGAATCAAATTTCTTCCATGCTTGTAAATTAATTCCCTACCACCCATCTCCGATTCCTTCAGCATGAAAAGGGGGGGGGATGTAAGTTTGACGCCTTTTTAAACTTGGTCACCTACACGTCTACGTCATATACGTAACTAAAGGTGACTGAGTAGCGCTCATTAAAAACAACATACCGGCAGCGAGGCATTCGCTGGTCAGCCGTTATGTGGCACATTACCGATAAACTAAACAGCTACTGTAAAGCTGAAAACCTATTTAAATCGAGATACCGACATTGTGTTGATTCAGGTGCGATATTAGCTTTAAGGTAGTTTTAAGAGTTATTCTAATTGTAAGTGAGAGTTTATATGTGAATTACAGGGATTATTTCCTGCAACAACAAGGGTCAATTTATTTTCCACGCCACTCTGCCGAGTTTACTAAGCCTCTGATTTCGAGGCTTATATATATAATGTATAATGGTTTTGTATCTAATGCATATAATATTTGCTTGAACTACTTTATTTTTATAAATGTTCGAAATAATGACCATTGTTTGCAATACATTATTGTATACGGAAAATAAATGATTTTCTGGCTCTTCTAATAGTTTCATTGCTAATATTGAAACATATGATGTACCGTAAATGAAAAGTATAATAAGTATATAAAGTAAATACATTACACCCTATATTTTATAAGTGAATATGCGGATCTCCCGTCTTTTAATAATATTGAAATTAATGGAACACAGCGAACAATCTTGGTTTAGGATTCGAGATCCCGGCTGCGTACCGTGTGGGGAGAAAATCGTCGACAAATACCGATCGGACACGAGCGTTGACGAAGACTCCGTGGTCGACATAGAGAACCGAGGATCGGTTTTGGATTCGGAATCGTTCGAGATCTCGGTTTGGGACTCGGAACTGTTCGGAGTCTCGGTTTGGGATTCGAGATCTCGTATAATTCGAGATCCCGTCTCGTCTCGAATATTCGAGTCTCATCTCGTCTCGAATTTCGAGATCTCGGATTTTTCGAAATCTCGCCCAGCTCTAGGGCAAAGCCTCCATCAACGCACACTGCAGCGCACCACGCAGATGTGTTCACGGTTAGCCTGAGGGGTGTTTATTGCTTTGGGGGGGTCAAGCAGTGTGGGGAGAAAGTCGTCGACAAATACCGATCGGACACGTCCAGCAGGGGGTCTTGGGGGCTGCCAAGCCCCTCAGCAAGCGTATACTTTCAAGGCGTGTGATTTCACCGAAAAAAACCTTTTACAAAATTTAAATAGCATCCTTAATTCTTAATCCTTATTCCTAGACTCCTGAAATTTTTCATTATTTCAGACACTCCAAAGAAATAGGAAAGAATTGAAGACTTGAACAGAGGCGCGAATTGAACGGTTATCCGTCCAAATCAATCAAAAGATGGGTAGAGGCAATATGGCGTCGTAGAAACCTGTCAAAGTACGCCAAATACACACATCTTTATGTACTCGTATCTTTTAAACTATCTTTCCTAAACATTTAACTTACAGTTTCGGACTTTTCAAGTAAGAAACTACAAGATTTGATAAGTTTTAACAAACAAAAAAATGGTTGTGACGAACAAAAACTTACAAAAATTCAGACATCTCAGACGAAACACGCACGGCATTAAAAAATCAAGGTGGGAAACACGTGCGCGAAAGTAGCTTTGTGTCCAATTCTTCCTGTGCGCAATGTGCCGTTCTCAAAACGTCGGTGTCCAATGCGACCGTGCGCAATCCTACTGTGAGCAATCGATGGCCTCCCTGGTGGTGCGAGGTATCTTCGATTGTCACCCGGCGAGGAGAACTCAGATTTCGATTTGTAAAACTCGAAGACGCACGAGCGACCAGAGAAAACATCAATCGTTGTACACCTTGGTACTTAAAAATAAATTCGCATTTTTCCTTGTTTCAACGGAGAGTTTTATATCGTGTCCTCTTTACTTCCCGAACAATTTTTGGTGCTGAAATCCGGGAAACAAACTATTACGGGTGTTTAGTTTGGTCGGGTAAAGTGGTTGTGCGGTATAATACGAACAGACTGAGTTCTGAACAATTTCTACAAACGAACTTGACCATGCCGCCTAAAAGAACGACAAGAGCTGCTAGCAAAGCGCCTCACGAGGACCAAGGGCCAGCTGAGAAGAGGCCAAGGAAGGAAGTCGGGAGACCAAGAGGGACCGAGAAGAAGGCAACGGTAGAGAGCAGCGAATGCAACGAACCGGTGCGCAAAATCAGGCGAGCCATCGTCGAGAAGCAGCCACCACCACCGAGGCCAACATTGCCGATCATCGAGGTTCATCGAGGCGAGGGCGCGATCAACCAACTACGGAGACGTCGAGACAGCGGCAGCTCGGCGGGAGGAGATCAGGGAGGCGAGTTCGACGATGGCAACAGGCCGATTACGCCACGTGCATTCAACCCAGGCGAACACAGCGACTTGAGTTCGCCGCGACCTCCTCGTTTGTCATGATCTCCGCCATTTTGGCTACGAAGGCCTCGAAGTCGACTAACAGTCCCAGTATAGCCACCGTGACCCCGAGGCCGTTCTCTACCGGGGAGGACTCCTGCTCTCCCGGGCCCCAAGAGGGGGGTCCGCAAGAGGAGTGCACGACCTGACATCAACTCCCACCGTTACGGCAACGGCGGGGTCACTAACCGCAGGAGGGCTGGTGGTAGATCCGATAGTGATCAGGGCAGCCTCCGCGGGCTTCCCCTTTCTAAAAATAGAAAACTCACACTCACCGAGCGTCCTTCTGCGACGGATGTCCTCGTCGTCGCTCATTGTCTCACTCGGCTCGGCTGTTTCCAGCCTCGGAGTAGGGTTTGCTTCGGCTTAGCCATTTTCCCCGGATTGCTGGTTTTCGGCGTGTAGAATCTCTCTTCCCCGGCCGGTGTGGGCTGGTTCGCCTTGGAAGTACCAGGCTTCATAATCGCGGTCTTGCTCCTGTTATTATTTATGCTTTTATTACTCATACTAGTTTGTAGAACCGATGCATCGTGCGCGGCGGGGCAGGCTGCTGGACGGGAACGGGTGTACCCTCGGGGGACATGCCTAACGAAAGACATGCCCCCCTACCCCAGTTCCCCGGGGCCCGTCCTTCGCATTTAACCCCCCCGGGAATACCGCACAGGGGGGACCCACCCGTAGCAGTTGCAGGTTCCGACACCTGGTCGAGGTCCCAAAGGGGCCGGCTTCTGATCCCGGGCGGCGCTACCACCTCGGCAGTGCGAAGACACATCAGCCCCCCCCACCCTGGAAGCCAGCGGAAGCAACAGCAGCACACAGCGGGGAGCACTCCCAATGGGCTACCGCGCGGGAACGACCACTCCCATCTACGTTTATGAGGTCTTTAGAATCTCGCGTAGTCCCGAGCCTCGGCGGCCGAGCATGCCG
>NW_026534154.1:0-4051 GCF_026225885.1 Hylaeus anthracinus | reverse complement strand
CACACAAAAGTTTTTTGGGAAATTGATCGGTGTACGAATACATTCTACATCCACTGTAGGTCAGCGGCATAGTGGCTAGCATGTCGCGACGTTTTGTGTAACAGTTAAGCAAAAAGGGCGGCAAATGGTTGTGTGTCGCCAAAAGAGCGCTGATCGGCGAATCCTTATACAAACAAAGTTTCAATCAAAGTAATGCCATCTCTGCCCGACACGCTTGCAATCGGCAAGCGACAATGGCTGTGTGACGTGTGCCGCCAAAAGGATGCCGACCGGCCAATTCTTATTATATGTACACGTTTATGTTAACCGACTACGCGCACCACAGCGAATTGATGGTTTCCATCGCGCTCGGGTAAGCCAAAGTACGCTACCCACCGCGTAGTAAACAATAAACAGAACAGCAATGATAAGGTGCTATATTAGTTTATTGGGAAAATCAGTCAATGGCTATATATAACATTTATAGGATAGAAAAAAATAATAACCAAAAAGAAAGTTTATATGAAACCTCCAAATAGGGAAGCACTAGAACATAAAGGAAACGATACATTTTTATTTTTTATATTTTTATATTATCTTTACAGACACAATTCAGCACAAATATAGCACAATTCGGCACAGAAAAGAAAAACTAAACATTCGAAAAGTGCGGGGCTAACTTCACACATATAGGAAACGAAACAAAGATGTCAGCAAACTTTAGATTTATTCGAAGCCTAGCATTTTGTCCATCACTGCAGGTCCGAATCTCCTTCTTCTGTTCATATGAAAATGCTGCGAATTTCATAAACACTTGGATCCACGTTAACCCCCGCGGAGTAACCGAAAGTTAACGAAAGCGATATCTGCGCTGACCGTGAAATACGGATCACCGGTGACGTCACTACGCTGGAGAAGCTTCGACTTACGAACCATCAAGGAAAAAAAGTTACGAAGAGGGAGAACGAACACGGAGCAGTGAGAAAAGGGCCAAAGGGGGACACGCAGTAACGACGTGTACACCAATGCCGGAGGACCCCTTCGTGGGGCGACAGTTTTCGGGGGTGCGCCACCCCTGCCTGCACCAACGGAATACACAGGGTGTCCCAAAAATATTGTAACACCTTGAAAGAGGTGGTTCGGAAGGTGATTTGAAACAACTTTTTGAAACAATCAGTGGGCGCTCCATTGGCATACTCGCGCTCTGATTGGTCGGGGTTTTCTGTTAATATCTCCTCAACGAAGCCTCGGACAACATTTTCGCTAAGGAAAAAGTTGTTTCAAATCAGGTCCCGAACTACCCCTTTCAAGGTGTTACAATATTTTTGGGACACCCTGTACAGTACACAGAGCGTGTAACGTCCCACTGTCAGGCGACCCTTCTACAGACACGAATGGCTACTGTCCCTACACAAAGTCACACGGACACACGCACACCCACGGGGAAGCAGGGGTCTGCCCTATGATTTGTAGCGGTATTATAATGCCTCAACTCTACCCTGGCACCCTGACTCACCCTCTCGCGCGTTCCTGTCCGCGCCCCCTCTACGAATCTCCCTTCCACAAACACTAGTACGGGTAAGCAACAAACACGCAGGCGTCCGTAAAACACGCATCCTCCCTGCTCGGCCTCTGGTCGGTGTAGCAACACGTATACGAACGTTTTCCGTTGAAAAAGAGGGTGCTCGAGAGGCGGTAGGAAGAAGTCAGAGCAAAGCACCGCGTTAGGTTAGGTTCGCATCGGTTCGGTTCGTTTTTGGCGCGAGCGGTCGGGGGAGCTTTGGGAAAGCGATGGTCTAAATTATTGAGACTTGATCTACATATTTCAAATAATGAATGAAAGATACGTGTTTCTTTGTTTGGTGATCGTTAAACGAATTGTAGTAGGATTGATAAAACATGTACGCAATTTGTTTTTTTAAAATAATTGTAAAGAAATGACAGAGTTTATGCATATTTAGTTTTATACATATAGTTTATTATGAAAAGTTAAATTACATACTGATATTATATATTAAGAAAAGGACGCGACGCAAAGTGCATATGCAACGTGATATGTAACGGTTATGTAAACTTGATCTGTTTTAACACATCAACAGCCACGTTACCCATATAAGAATGGTAGGATTTTTCATTAAGGAACTGACTGAATTAATTTTAAAAATAAAGTGTTAAAGAAAATAAATCTAAATGAGATACACGAATTTTGAACAGATTTCAAAAATAAAAACTATTGCAAGTGATAAATTATATAATTTTCAGTTAAACGGAAACGTAATTTCAACTTCGTAGATTTTTTTTAAAGACATGAATCTGTTATTCAACACGTTGAATAATGAATGAAAAATACGTTGTTTGCTGGTTGTTCAACGAATTATAGTGGAGCAAGAAAATATTTCTACATTCTGTTATTTTAAAATAACTGTAAAAAAGTGAAATGCATAAGAGAACTTCATAATGATGTAAAACTTAAATAATTTTTTTGCAACAAATTTGGTAACATATTGATGTTATTTAATAATATATAAATGTAAATTTTATAACATAAATATATTACATATTTTACTTGAAATATTTCTTATATTTACACAAGACCTCTGGCCCAGTTAAGTGGGCCCAGTTCTAAAAATCATCTAACAGATTCCAGTATTAGACTATTTAGCATACAATTTACAGTAACTTGTACAGTTACTGGTTTGGTTTTGTTTATTAACCAACTTCGAAAAGAAAAAGATTAATCAATTCGACGTTTTTTTTTTTTTTTTAATGTATACATATACCCCGATTACGCAGAGATGGCTGACCAATCGAGATGAAACCTCTTGCATCTTGTAGAGCGTGTCTCCCTGGTTGTCCCGTTCTCAAGACATTTTGAAATTTGTCATTTTTTACCCGTTTTTTTTTTGCACAAACCGAAAAATTTTGAAGTGCTTCTTACTCCGAGATGGATGAACCAATCGGATTGAAACTTCTTGCATCTGGTACATCATCACTACCACTTGGTAAAAAAAAACAAAAAAAAAAACATTAGGCCTTGTTTTATTTTTTATCACTTTATATCACTTTATATAAAACATACTACAATCTCTCTGTACGTATTTACATCAGAATTCGACTGTAATACTTAACCAATATTTTCTCTCCAACATTACTATTTCTGGTCCTTGTTAACAAATATTTTGATTTCTTAATATAAAAAACCTTCGTATAACTAGCTATTAATTTACGAAGTTAAGTCAATGCATCACTAAATATTTTTCGTTATGCACAATAATTCACTTTGTAAATAAATATAAATATTTCTTGCGTAAATCATCGTCTATAGTACAAGCTGTAACTTTCCCTTCCACAAGATAAATATTTTTTAATTAAACGTCCAAATATAACAATTTCGTATATATTCTAAACATATTTCAAAATTTATCGTAACACTTTTAGATATATCGGTACAACAAATTTGAAGCTACCATTTTCAAGTTAGGTTGTAATTAAATATCCAAATATAACAATTTCGTATATATTCTAAATATATTTCAAAATTTATCGTAACACTTTTAGATATACTGATACAATAATTTTTAAGGTACCATTTTCACGTTAGGAGTGCTCAATCAGTATTAGCCATATCGATAGGCTTAACGCAACCGTTACTCGAAATCGAACTATTTTCTCCTGCTATAGAGGAAAACGTTCCATTCCAACTAAACCCTCCCTGTAGACTCCAGAGCCTCGTTTGCCGAGGGGTACAATCACGCAGATAATTCGCATCGTTATCGAGTTTGTGGCAGTTAGCGTCGAAAATACATTCTGGGGCGGATTAATCGAGCAGAGGGTGGAGGACCCATGCGTAGGGGTAGTCTCGAGGATGAATTTTCTAAGAATCTCTAGTATATGTATATCTTTATTTATTCTAGCTTTTCAGTCAAGAAATGAACTTGGTTACAATCTGCTTTCATTCTCTCCCTCTCCCAGACATTTCCAATTCTCATAAACTTACAACTATTCTTATCTACTTACAGTACGTATAGAATGTATTCGTACACCGATCAATTTCCCAAAAAACTTTTGTGTG
>NW_026534153.1:0-1682 GCF_026225885.1 Hylaeus anthracinus | reverse complement strand
TCTTATTATATTAAAAAAAATATTTAGAATAATCAGATTTTGAAAACCGTGGTTCAGGCTATAAAGGCATATGTGCTGAAGATTCACTCATTCGGTCAACTAGAACTCGAAATATCATGGCAACCATTTCAAAATGTATGGTTACAAGGAAATCGTGTTTAAAGTTTGTCATACCAAATACGAATATTTGCGATTACGATTAAAACCCAATCCTCGCTTACTTGCTTGCTGAAAATGAACTTTTGCACATTTTACATATTAATAACGAAGAAATTGTAGTAAAAACTGCAAAGAAATTTAAAATGCAGTATCCAAATGAACTGCAGATGATAATGTCGTTGCAGGCACCGTTCTCTTTAGACGTCGGTAACTTCGTTAATTTTCCAAATTGAACAAGATCCTTTGGCAGATTTATTTTTAAAGTATAATATTTTTACTTACATATTACGTAAGCAATATGTACATACCTTTTCATACAATTTTATTCGCAGGGGATAGAGAGGAGGAATATAATAGCAAGTTCTTAATAGTGTCCATATACTCCATGAATCAAGGTAATATTGGTTGATATTTAGACAATATTAAATAAACCTTGCAATCATTACTTATTTCTATTAACGTATTTATGAATCTATCGATCGATAGATACCTAGATACCTCAACAAAATTAAAGGAGCCCTGCAAGTGTCTTAAAATATTAAATTGTAAGAGTAGAATGTGTACATAGGATGTATGTGTATAGAATGTCTGGAATAAGTGTAGAATAGTGACAAATAAGTGTATAACAATAGTAGCATATGTATGTGGAATGTTTGTGGAATGTGTAGAAAAAATTTCTGGTAAATTTAAGTACATATTGGTGTAGGTCTGATATTGTGTAATAAAAGTATGGAGTAAATGTAGTTGAAGTAATTTTTCATCAGTATTTAAGTACCCTCAATGTTTCAACTTCAATAGAGAAACTTCTCTGGGAAGACTAATGATTAATCTGTCCATAAATAGTGTTAGTGTCTTTTGTCATTTTAAAGATACATTTTATTCTGAAATCATGAAAACTAAAAGTTTGTTGTTTTACCACGTCACAAAGAGTTGGATTGATAGTTTTACTTTCCTCCACTTTTGTCCTTTTCTTTCTATCGAATCCTTTCATATCTGTGGTTCTATTATCGCGATTTTATTTATTTATAGATTTTGATATCGTTCCGCATTCCATATTGGCGTTACTTTTATATCGATTTTACTGTTTCTTTTCTTTAAAGTTTTTTTGTTATCGTGATCGATCCTTGAAGCTTTTGCTTTGTCTAACTTATGGATAGATTAGGTTGGGTTATCTAACCTATAAAATCAATTTTCGATTTATTACGTAAGCTAGACTTATGTAAACTTCAAATTTACGTGAATTTTTTTGAAGAATTGAATTCATTGAATTTTCTGGATTTGAATTTATACTTTCTGTACAATTATTAATAGTAATACACAAGAGAAGAACTATAATTTCTATGCATTAGTTTTAATTTCTTTAAGAACGTTTAAAAAATTTACATGCCGAAATACGTAGTGATATATACTGATACAAATGAGCTGAAGATGATAATGTCGTTCCAAGCACCGTTCTCTTTAGACGTTTGTAACTTCGTTAATTTTCTGAATTCAACAAAATCCCTTGACAAATATATTTTTAA
>NW_026534152.1:0-2507 GCF_026225885.1 Hylaeus anthracinus | reverse complement strand
GATAAGTGTGCGAGTTTTAAAATCGTGAAGGTCGAACCCTTCACGATAATCGCAGCCTGACAATTATTTCCGCGTGGGGCACCGTGTATAACAATATTCTGGGAGCCGAAGCTGGTAATCCTTCCATTTAGGTTATATGGTTCTTGCGCGAGAATAACATCGACTCTTCCGGTGTTTAACATCTGAGATATCTCAGCCGTCACCAACCGGGATCGCCGCATGTTAATCTGCGCAATGTTTAGTATGGACCTGGGTTCAGACATGTTTTGGTGTGTGTGTGTGTGTGGGTGTGGGTTTGGGGTTGGCGAGCGCAATCCTATACTCGGGAGAGAACTATTCATATACGGTAGTTGATGCGGGACGCCTTTTCAAGAAGAGCCGAGGATCGCGAGGGGCAATTTCGATTTCCAGCACTATGGTTGTGCGGAAGGTGACGCGCGCGGCAATTAGCACAGGAGGGATTTTTCTCGCGGTTCGGACATTCCTTGTTGGAATGTCCACTTTTTGCGCAGAAGGCACAGACCGTTTCGTTGCTTTTGCAGTATTTATCGATATGCCCGTATTTCTGACACTTGAAGCACCTAGTTGCGACAAGATAGTCGGCAGCTCGGCAGTGCGAGTACGAGACATAGATTTTTCCGCGTACGAGAAGGGATTCGCGTATCGCGTTTGAAACTTCGACGACCCAGTCGTTACCCTCTTTATCTTTACGTCCCACCTTGAAAAGTGGTCTCAAGGTGGCTTTGTCGGAGATAGGAGTGTTCGCGAGATTTTGGGCTCGAATGTGGTCGGCTATGTCCTGAGCTTCAAGCTCTTTCGGAACATCGAAGACTATTATTCGCGGCAATTCTGCTCTAGGGGCGGCTACTTTAAATCCAGCTTTCTGCAAATCTGGATTTTCGGTGAATAATTTTAAGTCTCTCGCGTTCGGAGTCTCGACTATAATTCCACCATCTCTGGTGGGCCTAACTGACTTAATGCCAACTTGCGCCTTGCGCAAGTCGACATTCTTGAAGGTTATTTTCTTTGTGGTTGCGCTGTCGCAGTCCACAGAACTTTGTGGGTGAATTACTACGCAATGCCGCGCGGGAGCAGAGAGCGCGGCCGCGATTACCTGCTCGGTAACCGCGCGTGGCTTGGTGGGGAGGGCGCCGTTTGGCGCAAGAAGAGGCATTGGGGTGGGGGTAGCGCGGACACTAGAGGAGGGGGGCGCGGCGAGGTAGGGGGAGACGGCGTTGTGTCGTTGCGCGGCGAGGTTTCTGCCAGCTATGCTAGCGTACGAGAGAGTCGTGGGGGTGGGGGGAGAGGACGCGGTGGGGGGAGCGACAGCCCTGGTTGGCTGCGACGCGCGGCTAGTTTGAGAGACATGGTGGGGGGACGACTGGATTGCTTGAAGAGCGCCCGATAGAAAATTATTTCGTAACGCTAGGCGCGTAACAATCCTATTCAAATCCGAGACGCGCTCCATAATGTATGTAGTCTGGATTTTGCCGATTTTTTTCCCTTCATCAAGGCAGTATTTAAGAACCTCGTCCACGAGGGACGTGGCCTTTTGAGCATATGCCTCGGTGGGGGTATTGTCAGCGGTAGAGATTGGGATTGGTTTGGTTTTGGACGGCGCGGAGTTCGTTGGGCGAGTTGTGGGGCGTACCGGAGGAACCGATTTGGGGGTAGCACTTACCGTGTCGGTTTCCTCTCCTGATTTTGACCGGCTGATTTTGATCGGCAATTTGGTCCTCTGGCAAGGACTTGTGTCCTTATCAGGGGCAGACGAGTCTGATGATTCGTCTTCATCAGTGGGACGCCGATGTCGCTTGCCAAGTGCTGGTTTCTTTTGGGTGGATTGGGAGGCAGTCGATTCCATAGCACTCGACGCATCCATTTCTTCCTCTGCGGCCTTCTTTTTCTTTTTGCGCTTCTCTTTCTTCCTCTCGAAAGTGGGCTTGACGAAGGGTTGATCCGTGTCGCTCATAACTGTATGTAACCTAGCGCTGTCTAGCGCGCTTAATTCGCCGCGTCGTAGTCTGCGCGCGCGCGCGCAGTCGGTCGGCCAACGCCCAACGACGCTGACGTCACCCCCACGCGTTGGGAGAACCCAGCGAACAAAGGCGCGACGCCACGGACAAAGGGAATACGCTTTCTACACTAAAATCGCGCTCTTACACGCTATATTTTAATATACGTATTTATTCTATAATAGAATAATATTAATTAATAATAGGAATACACTTTTCAAGCGTTCCTTCGCGTCAGTAGATGCCCAAGAGCGAAAATCGTCTCTCGCGAACCGAAATAACACTTTCGGGCACTGAGTTTACTAAATACCAAAAGTATATGTTACACTGATTGCTTGAAAAAGTCCACAGTTACAGCACAGAGTGTTTTTAAAGACGAAAACGTCGGTTTCACGGCACAACGCGATGCGTACGTGACGCGTGAACTGCACAAGATGGCGGCGGAGGGGTAGCCTATACCTGGGCACGGAGCGAAGCGAGACACGTCCGCTC
>NW_026534151.1:628-2287 GCF_026225885.1 Hylaeus anthracinus | reverse complement strand
CAATACGCCGCTGGCGCTCTAACGAAAAATTTAAGAATGCACTAGGCAACTGGCAGTTTGAAATGAAATTTAAGAAAGCAATACGCCGCTGGTACTTTGAATTTAAATTTAAGAAAACAATACGCCGCTGTCACTCTAAAATATAGTTTAAGAAAGCAATACGAGGAAGCTAGTTTGAGAGAAAATTTAAGAAAGCAATACGCCGACGGCTCTTTGAATATAACTTTAACAATGCAATACGCCGTTGGCGCTCTTAGGTAAAATTTAGGAATGCACCACGCCGCTGGCACATTGAAATAAAATTTAAGAAACCAATACGCCGCTGGCACTTTGAAATAAAATTTAAAAAAGCAATACGCGGAATCCAGTTTAAAAGAAAATTTAAGGAAACAATACGCCGCTAAAACTTTGAAATAAAATTTAAAAAAGCAATACGCGGCTGGCACTTTAAATTTAAATTTAAGAAAGCGATACGCCGCTGTCACTTTAAAATATAATTTAAGAAAGCAATAAGCGAAGCCAATTTGAAATGAAATTTAAGAAAGCATTACGCCGCAGCCACTTTGAAATAAAATTTAAGAAAGCAATACGCGGTTGGCACTTTGAATTTAAATTTAAGAAAGCAATAGGCGGCTGGCGCCTTGAGGTAAAATTTAAGAATGCACTACGCCGCTGGCACATTAAAATTAAATTTAAGAAACCAATACGCCGCTGGCACTTTAAAATAAAATTTAAGATAGCAATACGCGGATGCCAGTTTGAAAGAAAATTTAAGTTAGCAATACGCCGCTGGCACTTTGAATTTAAATTTAACAAAGCAATACGCCGCTAGCGCTATGAGTTAAAATTTAAGAATGCACTACGCCGCTGTCACTCTAAAATATAATTTAAGAAAGCAATAAGCGAAGCCAATTTGAAATGAAATTTAAGAAAGCAATACGCCGCTGGCACTTTGAAATAAAATATAAGAAAGCAATACGGCGCTGTCACTTTGAAATATAATTTAAGAAAGCAATACGCGGATGCCAGTTTGAAAGAAAATTTAAGTTAACAATACGCCGCTGGCACTGTAAATTTAAATTTAACAAAACAATACGCTGTTGGCGCTCTGAGGTAAAATTTAAGAATGCAATACGCCGCTGGCACTTTGAAATAAAATTTAAGAAAGCAATACGCGGAAGCCAGTTTGATAGAAAATTTAAGAAAGCAATACGCCGACGGCTCTTTGAATTTAACTTTAACAATGCAGTACGCCGTTATCGCTCTTAGGTAAAATTAAGAATGCACCACGCCGCTGGCACTTAGAAAAAAATTTAGGAACCAATACGCCGCTAGAACTTTGAAATAAAATTTAAAAAAGCAATATGCGGAATCCAGTTTAAAAGAAAATTTAAGTAAACAATACGTTGCTGGAACTTTGAATTTAAATTTAAGAAAACAATACGCTGCTGTCACTTTGAAATATAATTTAAAAAAGCAATACGAGGAAGCCAGTTTGAACAAAAATTTAAGAAAGCAATACGACGCTATCACTTTGGAATAAAATTTAAGAAAGCATTACGCGGAAGCCAGTTTCAAAGAAGATTTAAGACAGCAATACGCCGCTGGCACTTTGAAATAAAATTTCAGAATGCAATACGCGAAGCCAATTTGAAAGGA
>NW_026534151.1:0-618 GCF_026225885.1 Hylaeus anthracinus | reverse complement strand
CAATACGCCGCTGGCGCTCTAACGAAAAATTTAAGAATGCACTAGGCAACTGGCAGTTTGAAATGAAATTTAAGAAAGCAATACGCCGCTGGTACTTTGAATTTAAATTTAAGAAAACAATACGCCGCTGTCACTCTAAAATATAGTTTAAGAAAGCAATACGAGGAAGCTAGTTTGAGAGAAAATTTAAGAAAGCAATACGCCGACGGCTCTTTGAATATAACTTTAACAATGCAATACGCCGTTGGCGCTCTTAGGTAAAATTTAGGAATGCACCACGCCGCTGGCACATTGAAATAAAATTTAAGAAACCAATACGCCGCTGGCACTTTGAAATAAAATTTAAAAAAGCAATACGCGGAATCCAGTTTAAAAGAAAATTTAAGGAAACAATACGCCGCTAAAACTTTGAAATAAAATTTAAAAAAGCAATACGCGGCTGGCACTTTAAATTTAAATTTAAGAAAGCGATACGCCGCTGTCACTTTAAAATATAATTTAAGAAAGCAATAAGCGAAGCCAATTTGAAATGAAATTTAAGAAAGCATTACGCCGCAGCCACTTTGAAATAAAATTTAAGAAAGCAATACGCGGTTGGCACTTTGAATTTAAATTTAA
>NW_026534150.1:2064-2251 GCF_026225885.1 Hylaeus anthracinus | reverse complement strand
GTACCAGCGGCGTAATGCTCTCTTTAGCTTCATTTCACAGTGCCAGCCGCGTAATGATTTCTTTAAATTTTTTTCAAAATGCCAGCTGCGTGTTGCTTGTCTAAAGTTTATTTCAAAGTGCCTGCGGCGTATTGTTTTCTTAAATTTCATTTCACAGTGCCAAGGTCGCAATGCTTTCTTTAATTTT
>NW_026534150.1:240-2054 GCF_026225885.1 Hylaeus anthracinus | reverse complement strand
TTTAATTTTATTTCAAAATGCCAGCGGCGTATTGTTTTCATTAATTTTATTTCAAAGTGCCTGCGGCGTATTGCTTTCTTAAATTTCATTTCACAGAGCCAGCGGCAAAATGCTTTTTTAAATTTTATTTTAAAATGCTAGCGGCGTATTGTTTTCCTTCATTTTATTACAAAGTGCCAGCGGCGTAATGCTTTCTTCAATTTTATTTCAAATTGCCAGCGGCGTATTTTTTTCTTAAATTTCATTTCACAGTGCCAGCGGTATATTGCTAAGTTAAATTTTATTTCAAATTGTCAGCGGCGTAATGCTTTCTTCAACTTCATTTCAAAATGCCAGCGTCGTTTTGTTTTCTAACATTTCATTTCAAAGTGCCTGCGGCGTATTGTTTTCTTAAATTTTATTTCACAGTGCCAAGGTCGCAATGCTTTCTTTAATTTTATTTCAAATTGCCAGCGGCGTATTCTTTTCTTAAATTTCATTTCACAGTGCCAGCGGCATATTGCATGTCTAAATTTTATTTCAAATTGCCAGCGGCGTATTGTTTTCTTAAATTTCATTTCACAGTGCCAGCGGTATATTGCTTGTTTACATTTTATTTCAAATTGCCAGCGGCGTAATGCTTTCCTTAACTTTATTTCAAAATGCCAGCGGCGTATTGTCTTCTTAAATTTCATTTCTCAGTGCCGAGGGTGTAATGATTTCTTAAATTTTATTTCAAAGTGCCTGCAGCGTATTGCTTTCTTAAATTTCATTTCACAGTGCCAGAGGCGTAAAGCTTTCTTTAATTTTATTTCAAACTGCCAGAGGCGTAATGCTTTCTTTAGTATTATGTCACAGTGCCAGCAGCGTACTGCATTCTTTAATTTCATTTCAAAATGCAAGCGGCGTAATGCTTTCTATAATTTTATTTCAACGTGCCAGCAGCGTATTGCTTTCTTAAATTTTATTTCAAATTGCCAGCGGCGTATTGTTTTCTTAAATTTCATTTTACAGGGCCAGCGGTATATTGCTTGTTTAAATTTCATTTCAAAATGCGAGCTGTGTAATGCTTTCTTACATTTTATTTCAAATTGCCAGCTGCGTAATGCTTTCTTAAATTTCATTTCACAGTGCGAGCTGCGTATTGCTTTCTTTAATATTATTTTAAAATGCCAGCGGCGTATTGTTTTCCTCAATTTTATTTCACAGTGCCAAGGTTGCAATGCTTTCTTTAATTTTATTTCAAATTGCCAGCGGCGTATTCTTTTCTTAAATTTCATTTCACAGTGCCAGCGGCAATTGCTTGTCTAAATTTTATTTCAAATTTCCAGCGGCGTAGTGCTTTCTTTGACGTCATTTCAAAATGCGAGCGGCGTATTGTATTCTTGAATTTCATTCCACAGTGCCAAGGGGGTAATGATTTCTTTAATTTTATTTCAAATTGCCAGCGGCGTATTCTTTTCTTAAATTTCATTTCACAGTGCCAGCGGCATATTGCATGTCTAAATTTTATTTCAAATTGCCAGCGGCGTATTTCTTTCTAAACTTTCATTTCTCAGTGCCGGGGGCGTAATGCTTTCTCAAATTTTATTTCAAATTGCCAGCGGCATATTTCTTTCTTTACTTTCATTTGTCAGTGCCAAAGGCGTTATGCTTTCTTTAATTCTATTTTTCACAGTGCCAGCGGCGTAATGCTTTCATAAATTTTATTTCATAGTGCCAGCGGTGTAATACTTTCTTAAATTTCATTTCACAGTGCCAGCGGCATAATGCTTTTTAAATTTTATGTTAAAGTGCTAGCGGCGTAATACTTTGTTAAATTTCAATTCACAGTG
>NW_026534150.1:0-230 GCF_026225885.1 Hylaeus anthracinus | reverse complement strand
ATGACATCGGCGTATTGTTTTCTTTAATTTCATTTTAAAATGCAAGCGGCATATAATTTCTTAAATTTCATTTCTCAGTGCCGAAGGCGTAATGCTTTATTAAATTTTATTTTAAATTGCCAGCGGCGTGTCGCTTGTGAAAAGTTTGTATCAAAGTGACAGCGGCATATTGCTTGCCTAAAGTTTATTTCAATTGCCAGCGGCATAATGCTTTTTAAATTTTATTTCAA
>NW_026534149.1:6223-8437 GCF_026225885.1 Hylaeus anthracinus | reverse complement strand
ACTTTGAAATAAAATTTAAGAAATCAATACGGCGCTGTCACTTTGAAATATAATTTAAGAAAGCAAAACGTCGCTGGCACTTTGAAATAAAATTTAAGAAATCAATACGGCGCTGTCACTTTGAATTTAAATTTAAGAAAGCAATACGCCGCTAGCGCTATGAAGTAAAATTTAAGAATGCACTACGCCGCTGGCACTTTGAAATAAACTTTAAGAAAGCAATACGCAAAGCCAATAGAATAGAAATTTAAGAGAACAATACGCTGCTGGCACTTTGAATTTAAATTTAAAAAAGCAATACGCTGAAGCCAGTTTGAAATAAAATTTGAGAAAGCAATACGCAGAAGCTAGTATGAAAGAAAATTTAAGAAAACAATACGCCGCTGGCATTTTGAATTTAAATTTAAAAATGCACTACGCCGCTGGCACTTTGAAATAAACTTTAAGAAAGCAATACGCAAAGCCAATTTGAAAGGAAATTTAAGAGAACAATACGCTGCTGGCACTTTGAATTTAAATTTAAAAAAGCAATACGCTGAAGCCAGTTTGAAATAAAATTTAAAAAAGCAATACGCTGAAGCCAGTTTGAAATAAAATTTAAGAAAGAAATACGCAGAAACCAGGTTGAAAGAAAATTTAAGAAAACCATACCCCGTTGGCATTTTGAATTTAAATTTAAGAAAGCACTACGCCGCTAGGACTTTGGAATAAAATTTAAAAAAGAAATACGCGGAAGCCAGTTTGAATGAAAATTTGAGAAAACATTACGCCGCTGGCACTTTGAATTTAAATTTAAGAAAACAATACGCCGCTGGCGCTCTGACGAATAATTAAGAATGCACTAGGCCACTAGCACTTTGAAATGAAATTTAAGAAAGCAATACGCCGCTGGCACTTTGGAATAAACTTTAAGATAGCAATACGCAAAGCCAATTTGAAAGGCAAATTTAGAAAACAATACGCCGCTGGCACTTTGAATTCAAATTTAAGAAAGCAATACGCTGTAGCCAGTTTGAAATAAAATTTAAGAAAGCAAATCGCGGAAGCCATTTTAGAGGAAATTTAAGAAACCAATACGTCGTTGGCACTTTGAAATAAAATTTAAGTAAGCAATACGCGTCTGGCACTTTGAAATAAAATTTAAGAGAGCAATACGCCGCTGGCACTTTGAAATAAAATTTAAGAAAGCAATACGCGGAAGCCAATTTGAAAGAAAATTTAAGAAAACAATACGCCGCTTTACTTTGAATTTAAATTTGAGAAAACATTACGCCGTTGGTACTTTGAATTAAAATTTAATAATGCACTACGCCGCTGGTACTTTGAAATAAAATTTAAGAAACCAATACGACGCTGGAACTTTAATATAAAATTCAAGATAGCAATACGCGGATGCCAGTTTGGAAGGAAATTTAAGAAAACAATACGCCGCTGGCACTTTGAATTTAAATTTAAAAAAGCAATACGCTGAAGCCAGTTTTAAATAAAATTTAAAAAAGCAATACGCTGAAGCTAGTTTGAAATAAAATTTAAGAAAGAAATACGCAGAAACCAGGTTGAAATAAAATTTAAGAAAGAAATACGCAGAAACCAGGTTGAAAGAAAATTTAAGAAAACAATACCCCGTTGGCATTTTGAATTTAAATTTAAGAAAGCACTACGCCGCTTGCACTTTGAAATGAAATTTAAGAAAGCAATACGCGGAAGCCAGTTTGAAATAAAATTTAAGAAAGCAATACTCTGTAGCCAGTTTGAAATTAAATTTAAGAAAGCAATACTCGGAAGCCAGTTTAAATGAAAATTTAAGAAAACATTACGCCGCCGGCATTTTGAATTTAAATTTAACAAAGCAATACGCCGCTGGCGCTATGAGAAAAAATTTAAGAATACACTACGCCGCTGGCACTTTAAAATCAAATTTAAGTAAGCAAGACGCAGCTGGCACTTTGAAATTAAATTTAAGAAAGCAATACGCGGAAGCCAGTTTGAATGAAAATTTAAGAGAACAATACGCCGCCGGCATTTTGATTTTAAATTTAACAAAGCAATACGCCGCTATAGCTCTGAGGTAAAATTTAAGAATGCACTACGCCGCTGGCACTTTGAAATAAAATTTAAAAAAGCAATAAGCGTGTTACGTATACAGAAACTCTCCGTTTTTTAGAAACTCGCGTGCATTAATCTTTTTATCTACCCTTCTGGAATTTGGAGCTT
>NW_026534149.1:622-6213 GCF_026225885.1 Hylaeus anthracinus | reverse complement strand
CGCGTCAGAGTCGTCTGCATTTTTTCCAACAACCTCACAGTTCGAACCTTACCCTACGGTTACCCTTTACTGGGAGATACCAATTCCCAGCAGCTATCTGACTTCGCGTCAGAGTCGTCTGCGTTTGTCTCCAATAACCAAGGCAACCAAACACCCTACCCTACGGTTACCCTTCACTGGGAGATACCGATTCCTGCAGCTATCTGACTTCGCGTCAGAGTCGTCTGCATTATCTAATCTATCCCAATCGCAGGGCTCACACGCGCGTCGCTATCGCCCTGGCTCGTAACAAGCGAAAGCCAGTTTGAAAGAAAATTTAAGAAAGCAATACGCCACCGGCCCTTTGAATTCAAATTTAACAATGCAATACGCCGCTGGCGCTCTTAGGTAAAATTTAGGACTGCACCACGCCGCTGGCACTTTGAAAAAAAATTAAGGAAAGCAATACGCCGCTAGCACATTAAAATAATTGTTAAGTAAGCACAACGCCGCTGTCACTTTGGAATAAACATTCAGATATCAATACGCGAAGCCAATTGGAAAGGAAATTTAAGAAAACAATACGCCGGTGGTACTTTGAATTTAATTTTAAAAAAGCGTTACGCCGCTGGCACTTTGAAATAAAATTTAAGAAAGCAATACGCGGAAGCCAGTTTGAAAGGAAATTTAAGAAACCAATACGTCGCTGGCAATTTAAAATAAAATTTAAATAAGCAATACGCGGCTGGCACTTTGGTTTCAAATTTAGGAAAGCAATACGCGGCTGGCGTTTCGAGGTAAAATTTAACAATGCACTACGCCGCTTGCACTTTGAATTTAAATTTAAGAAAGCAATACGCTGCTGGCGCTCTGAGTTGAAATTTAAGAATGCACTACGCCGCTGGCACTTTAAAATAAAATTTAAGGAAGCAATACGCCGCTGTCAGTTTGGAATAAACTTTAAGATAGCAATTCGCGAAGCCAATTTGAAAGGAAATTTAAAAAAACAATACGCCGCTGGTACTTTGAATTTAAATTTAAGACAGCGTTACGCCGCTGGCACTTTGAAATAAAATTTAAGAGAACAATACGCCGCTGGCACTTTGAAATAAAATTTAAGAAAGCAATACGCGGAAGCGAATTTGAAAGAAAATTTAGGAACACGATACGCCGCTGGCAATTTGAATTTAAATTTAAGAAAGCAATACGCTGCTGGCGCTCTGAGTTAAAATTTAAGAATGCACTACGCCGCTGGCACTTTGACATAAAATTTCAGAAAGCATTACGCCGCTAGCACTCTAAAAAAAATGTCAAGAAAGCACTACGCTGCTAGGACTTTGAAATAATATTTAAGAAAGCAATACGCTGAAGCCACTTTGAAATAAAATTTAAGAAAGCAATACGCGAAAGCCAGTTTGAAAGGATATTTAAGAATCAATACGCCGCTGGCACTTTATAATAAAATTTAAGAAAGCAATAAGCGGAAGCCAGTTTGAAAGAAAATTAAAGAAAACAATACGCCGCTGGCACTTTGAATTTAAATTTAAAAAAGCAATACGCCGCTGGCGTTTTGAGGTAAAATTTAACAATGTACTACGCCGCTTGCACTTTAAAATAAAATTTAAGACAGCAATACGCGGAAGCCAGTTTGAAATAAAATTTAAGAAAGCAATACGCTGTAGCCAGTTTGAACAAAAATTTGAGAAAGCAATACGCGGAAGCCAATTTGAAAGAAAATGTAGGAACACGATACGCCGCTGGCACTTTGAATTCAAATTTAAGAAAGCAATACGCTGCTGGCGCTCTGAGTTAAAATTTAAGACAGCAATACGCTGCTGACACTTTGAAATAAAATTTAAGAAAGCAATAAGCGGAAGGCAGTTTGAAAGAAAATTTAAGAAAGCAATACGCCGCCGGCTCTTTGAATTTAAATTTAACAATGCAATACGCCGCTGGCGCTCTTAGGTAAAATTTAGGACTGCACCACGCTGCTGGCACTTTGAATTTAAAGTTAAGAAAGCAATACGCTGCTGGCGCTCTGAGTTAAAATTTAAGACAGCAATACGCTGCTGACACTTTGAAATAAAATTTAAGAAAGCAATAAGCGGAAGGCAGTTTGAAAGAAAATTTAAGAAAGCAATACGCCGCCGGCTCTTTGAATTTAAATTTAACAATGCAATACGCCGCTGGCGCTCTTAGGTAAAACTTAGGACTGTAACACGCCGCTGGCACTTTGAATTCAAATTCAAGAAAGCAATACGCGGAAGCCAGTTTGAAAGAAAATTTAAGAAAGCAATACGCCACTGGCACTTTGAAATGAAATTTAAGAAAGCAATACGCCGCTGGCGCTAAGAGGTAAAATTTAAGAATGCACTACGCCGCTGTAACTTTGGAATATAATTTAAGAAAGCAATACGCAAAGCCAATTTGAAAGAAAATTTAAGAAAACAGTACGCCACTGGCACTTTGAAATGAAATTTAAGAAAGCAATACGCCGCTGGCACTTTGAAATAAAATTTAAGAAAGCAATACGCGGAAGCCAATTTGAAAGAAAATTTAGGAACACGATACGATGCTGGCACTTTGAATTCAAATTTAAGAAAGCAATAGGCTGCTGGCGCTCTGAGTTAAAATTTAAGAATGCACTACGCCGCTGGCACTTTGACATAAAATTTTAGAAAGCATTACGCCGCTAGCACTCTAAAATAAATGTCAAGAAAGCACTACGCTGCTAGGACTTTGAAATAATATTTAAGAAAGCAATACGCTGAAGCCAGTTCGAAATAAAATTTAAGAAAGCAATACGCGAAAGCCAGTTTGAAAGGATAATTAAGAAACCAATACGCCGCTGGCACTTTATAATAAAATTTAAGAAAGCAATAAGCGGAAGCCAGTTTGAAAGAAAATTAAAAAAAACAATACGCCGCTGGCACCTTGAATTTAAATTTAAGAAAGCAATACGCCGCTGGCGCTATGAGGTAAAATTTAAGAATGCACTACGTCGCTGGCACTTTGAAATAAAATTTAAGAAAGCAATACGCGGAAGCCAGTTTAAATGAAAATTTAAGATAACATTACGCCGCCGGCATTTTAAATTTGAATTTAACAAAGCAATACGCCGCTGGCGCTATGAGGAAAAATTTAAAAATACACTACGCCGCTGGCACTGTGAAATAAAATTTAAGTAAGCAAGACGCGGCTGGCACCTCGGTTTCAAATTTAAGGAAGCAATACGCGGCTGACGTTTTGAGGTAAAATTTAACAATGTACTACGCCGCTTGCACTTTAAAATAAAATTTAAGAAAGCAATACGCGGAAGCCAATTTGAAAGAAAATTTAGGAACACGATACGCCGCTGGCACTTTGAATTCAAATTTAATAAAGCAATACGCTGCTGGCGCTCTGAGTTAAAATTTAAGAATGCACTACGCCGCTGGCACTTTGAAATAAAATTTAAGAAAGCAATACGCGGAAGTCAATTTAAAGGAAAATATAGTAACACGATACGCCGCTGGCACTTTGAATTCAAATTTAAGAAAGCAATACGCTGCTGGCGCTCTGAGTTAAAATTTAAGAATGCACTACGCCGCTGGCACTTTGAAATAAAATTTAAAAAAGCAATAAGCGGAAGCCAGTTTGAAAGAAAATTTAAGAAAGCAATACGCAACCGGCCCTTTGAATTTAAATTTAACAATGCAATACGCCGCTGGCGCTCTTAGGTAAAATTTAGGACCGCACCACGCCGCTGGCACTTTGAAAAAAAATTAAGGAAAGCAATACGCCGCTAGCACATTAAAATAATTGTTAAGTAAGCACTACGCCGCTGTCACTTTGGAATAAACATTAAGATATCAATACGCGAAGCCAATTTGAGAGGAAATTTAAGAAAACAATACGCCGCTGGCACTTGAAATTTAAATTTAAAAAAGCGTTACGCCGCTGGCACTTTAAAATTAAATTTAAGAAAGCAATACGCGGAAGCCAATTTGAAAGAAAATTTAGGAACACGATACGCCGCTGGCACTTTGAATTCAAATTTAATAAAGCAATACGCTGCTGGCGCTCTGAGTTAAAATTTAAGACTGCACTACGCCGCTGGCATTTTGAAGTAAAATTTAAGACAGCAATACGCCGCTGGAACTTTGAAATAAAATTTAAGAAAGCAATACGCGGAAGCCAGTTTGAAAGAAAATTTAAGAAAACATTACGCCGCCCGCATTTTGAATTTAAATTTAACAAAGCAATACGCTGCTAGCGCTATGAGGGAAAATTTAGGAAAGCACTAGGCCACTGGCACTTTGAAATGAAATTTAAGGAAGCAATATGCCGCTAGCACATTAAAATAAATGTTAAGTAAGCACTACGCCGCTGTCACTTTGGAATAAACTTCAAGATAGCAATACGCGAAGCCAATTTAAAGGAAATTTAAGAAAACAATACGCCGCCGGCATTTTGAATTTAAATTTAACAAAGTTATACGCCGCTGGCGCTCTGAGGTAAAATTTAAAAATGCAATACGCCGCTGGCACTTTGAAATTAGATTTAGGAAAGCAATACGCGGTAGCCAGTTTGAATGAAAATTCAAGAAAACATTACGCCGCAGCCACTTTAAATTTAAGTTTAACAAAGCAATACGCCGCTCGCGCTATGAGGTAAAATTTCAGAATGCACTAGGCCGCTGTCACTTTGAAATATAATTTAAGAATGCAATACGCCGCTGGCACTTTGAATTTAAATTTAAAAAAGCATTACGCCGCTGGCACTTTAAAATAAAATTTAAGAGAGCAATACGCCGCAGGGACTTTGAAATAAAATTTAAGAAAGCAATACGCGAAAGCTAATTTGAAAGAAAATTTAGGAACCCGATACGCCGCTGGCACTTTGAATTCAAATTTACGAAAGCAATACGCCGCTGGCGCTCTGACGAAAAATTTAAGAATGCTCTAGGCCACTGGCACTTTGAAATAAAATTTAAGGAAGCAATATGCCGCTAGCACATTAAAATAAATGTTAAGTAAGCACTACGCCGCTGTCACTTTGGAATAAATTTTAAGATATCAATACGCGAAGCCAATTTAAAGGAAATTTAAGAAAACAATACGCCGCTGGTACTTTGAATTTAAATATAAAAAAGCGTTACGCCGCTGGCACTTTGAAATAAAATTTAAGAGAGCATTACGCCGCTGGCACTTTGAAATAAAATTTAAGAAAGCAATACGCCAAAGCCAGTTTGAAAGAAAATTAAGGAAAGCAATACGCCACTGGCATTTTGAAATGAAATTTAAGAAAGCAATACGCCGCTGGCACTTTGAATTTAAATTTAAGAAAGCATTACGCCGCTGGCACTTTGAAATAAAATTTGTGAGAGCAATACGCCGCTGGCACTTTGAAATAAAATTTAAGAAAGCAATACGCGGAAGCCAATTTGAAAGAAAATTTAGGAAAACGATACGCCGCTGGCACTTTGAATTTAAATTGAGAGATAGCAATACGCTGCTGGCGCTCTGAGGTAAAATTTAAGAATGAACTACGCCGCTGGCACTTTGAAATTAAATTTAGGACAACAATACGCCGCTGGCACTTTGAAATAAAATTTAAGAAAGCAATACGCG
>NW_026534149.1:0-612 GCF_026225885.1 Hylaeus anthracinus | reverse complement strand
CTTTGAAATATAATTTAAGAAAGCAGTACGCGGAAGTCAGTTTGAAAGAAAATTTAAGAAAACAGAACGCCGCCGGCATTTTGAATTTAAATTTAACAAAGCAATACGCCGCTGGCGCTTTGAGGTAAAATTTAAGATTGCAATACGCCGCTGGCACTTTGAAATTAGATTTAGGAAAGCAAGACGCGGTAGCCAGTATGAATGAAAATTCAAGAAAACATTACGCCGCTAGCATTTTCAATTTAAATTTAAGAAAACAATACGCCACTGGCACTTTGAAATGAAATTGAGGAAAGCAATACGCCGCTGGCATTTTGAATTCAAATTTAAGAAAGCAATTCGCTGCTGGCGCTCTGAGGTAAAATTTAAGAATGCACTACGCCGCTGTCACTTTGAATATAAATTCAAGAAAGCAATACGCGGAAGCCAGTTTAAATGAAAATTTTAGAAAACATTACGCCGCCGGCATTTTGAATTTAAATTTAACAAAGCAATACGCTGCTGGCACTATGAGGAAAAATTTAAGAAAGCAGAATGCCGCTAGCACATTAAAATCAATGTTAAATAAGTACTACGCCGCTAGGACTTTGAAATAAAATTTTGCGAAAGCAA
>NW_026534148.1:7868-9930 GCF_026225885.1 Hylaeus anthracinus | reverse complement strand
GTATTACAATATATACAATGTAATACATCATACAATATATTCTATGACGTATTACATTGTATATATTGTAATATGTGTCGAATATGTTTAATTGGTATATTTGATTTAAAATACATTTTAAATAATTATTTCATTATAATATATTGTATTTAAATATACCAATTGAATATATTCGACACATATTACAACATATACAATGTAATGCATCATACGATATATCGAATCTACTAAAAACAAGATTCTGAAGAAAATTCTAAGAGAAAATCCTAACTCCCCATAATTCAACTCAACCAAGACTAATAATATAAATAAGAGACACGTTTCCAAAGTTAGGATTCCTCTTTACACATTATGCAACGAGATGCCACGAAGCGCAAACATTTAAAAATCTTCCTGAAGAGATGTACGCGTGAATTCTAAATTCGATAAACCAATTACGATACGTTGTATTAAATCCACTCTAGCAGGACCTTAATCATCGTCCAACAAGGAAAACGGTTGAAACCTAAGCGTTACTTCCGAGGTGTTCATAAACGAGAGCTGACATTCCAGAACTAGCGAAGACGGCTTGTTAAGTTCCCTGGAATGCCGTGCTCGAGCTGCTCCGGGAGAAATACCTTCGATACTTGCAGAGATTGTTACATCAGGTTAACTAATATCTGTGCGAATCTTGCTATTTCGGTTAATAGCGCCGTTGGCATTGGCGTTGGCTTGGTATCGCTATGCCGATAACAGACGCGACGCGCACCGGCTTCGGAATCGCTAAAACCGGACGGTAACGTGATAATGCAACTTACGTTTAAAAATTACGAATCGTTGAATGCGAACTGTCATTTTCCGATGGTGAAACGTGTAGTTATCTCGTTAAACATTAACGCAATACGGAGTAACAACGTCTCGGGGATTACTTTGATTGGCATACCGGGAAATACTTTAATCCAGACTCGGCAAGAATTTTAAGACACCCTCGAGATGTACGCTTCCGGGAAGCGTTATTTATTTAAAAATAATTTCAACGATATATGCTCGGTGCTTCTTATTCGACATATCGGAAAATACTTTAATCCAGACTTGAGACGCCTTTACGGTAGAAATACGAAAATTAATCCCCCTACCGTTCTTTTACCGAGGAATAACGTCATTCGTTAAAGAATAAGTTGGATAAAATTTACTGAAAAAATGTTGATTACAGTTTTTCGAACGGACGTACCGAGAAGCAATTATCCGCGAAAGAAACGATAGAGGTTTCGTGGTACGGTGAATCCAACGATTAGATTGAGTATTAGTATCCGAGTAAGTCGTAAGTCGTATTTATATTAATATAAATAGATGAACGGAAAGAGTGTGTTCGTCGACGTTGTTGACGTTTGCATGGCATGAACCTTTAAACAACCCATACACGATACGATCTGTTTTTCAACTCGTCGTACAACTCGTCGTACAACTCGTCGTGCAACATGTCGTACAACATGTCGTACAACTCGTCGTAAACTCGTCGTACAAGATGTCGTAAACTCGTCGTACAACTCGTCGTACAACTCGTCGTACAACTCGTCCTACAACTCGTCGTAAACTCGTCGTACAACTCGTCCTACAACTCGTCGTAAACTCGTCGTACAACATGTCGTACAACATGTCGTACAACTCGTCGTACAACTCGTCGTACAACTCGTCGTAAACTCGTCGTACAACATGTCGTACAACATGTCGTACAACTCGTCGTGCAACATGTCGTACAACTCGTCGTACAACTCGTCGTACAACTCGTCGTAAACTCGTCGTACAACTCGTCGTACAACTCGTCGTACAACTCGTCGTACAACATGTCGTACAACTCGTGGTACAACATGTCGTAAACTCGTCGTACAATATGTCGTACAACTCGTCGTACAACTCGTGGTACAACATGTCGTACAACTCGTCGTACAACATGTCGTACAACTCGTCGTACAACTCGTCGTACAACATGTCGTAAACTCGTCGTACAACTCGTCGTACAACTCGTCGTACAACTTGTCGTACAACTCGTCGTACAACTTGTCGTACAACTCGTCGTACAACT
>NW_026534148.1:5707-7858 GCF_026225885.1 Hylaeus anthracinus | reverse complement strand
GTCGTACAACTCGTCGTACAACTTGTCGTACAACTCGTCGTACAACTCGTCCTACAACTCGTCGTACAACATGTCGTACGACAGATCGTTCGTGTATAGGGCGCTTTACTGTCTACTCGGCATTCAAGTCCGCAGACACCGTCTCTTTCCCCTATAAAAAATACACGGTATTACTTTCTAAAAGTAAATGGTAAAATCAGGTATTCAAAAATTCATCAACTGGAACCGTGGACAGTTTATGAAAAACTTCCTGGCTGGAAGTCGAGTAATGCGTTTCAAACATTACACGCACTTATCTGAAATAACGGCTACACGTTGATATCTGCTTATTAAATCCTTTGGCGGTGGAATTATAGATTATTAAAACAATATATATTTTTTTTTTTAATATTCCGTAGCGTTAATTATCTCTGTCCATATTATTGGAAAATATTGTTGGAATCGGAACTAGGAGAGTGAATTTGTTATTGTTCGAGAAGGATCGAAGGGAGAGGGCGCGGGAGAGAGAGAGAGAGAGAGAGAGAGAGAGAGAGAGAGAGAGAGACGCGTGCAAGAAAATAGACAAAACCAAGCTGGAAAGAAGCTCAGCGTCCCTCGATATTCGGGGTGACGCGAAAGCCGATAGGAAATGGAATTAACGGGTAGCAGACTTTTCGGAGATTTCTCATTATTCCATCTTTCTCTTCTTTTCCATCGCTGCCATTGGCAACTTGTCTTTGCCTTGAATACACGAAAAGGTCTGAGCGTCCCCGGTTAAACGCATTCCAGACAAACCGAGCTGAATGAATTCCCTTCATCGGTATTTACCATAACCATCGCGAACTGCATTTTGTTAGTTGCGCGACGAAAGCGTGGAGACTCTCCCGCAGTACTCGAAGGGAGCACGTTTCGAGCCGCATGGAAACGAGCAGAGAACGACGCCGACCGGTTATCCGAAACGAAACGAAACTGCTCCTGAAATTCCCTGTAAGAGGCGGAGGAGGGAGGAGGAGGAGGAGGAGGAGGAGGAGGAGAGTTTTACCACTTGACGAAGGTACACGCAGGCAGCCCAATCAGGGGAGGAACGAATCTCGGAGTCTCGGGGGTGACGCAGGCACCGACGGAAGGGTTTCCCACCGATTGACTGATGTATTTTCTGCAGTGTTTCTCTCGTTCATTACTTAAGGGCCATGTAAGGGACGGGGTTAAAGGGGCACCCTTAACTCGGCAACCCTCCCAACGTCTGCTGCACTATTTAAGATTACCGTTACCGTTCCTTGGGCCACGGCACGGAGAAAGAGGATTCCTGGAGGAGCGCGGGAGAGCACGGATTCAATCTGAAACGTCGGAAAATTAGATCTCAAAGGAGAGACTCGACTCTATCTCGTGCCATATCACACTTTGCCGGGACGAGGCAGCTCTCACGGTGAAAGAAGACGGTTGGATACTTTGCAGAGCGTGTCTGTTGGTGCGGGCGTGTGCCGCGATGCTACGAGGAACCGGTCTGGGTGGCTGAAAGTCACGGGAATGAAAGCTGACGTTTGTGCGTTAGAGAAAATAGCTTGTTAAAGACGACCCTTTCCTTCCGCTGCCGTACGCTGGATTCTTCTCCGTCACGGCCCTCGCGTCGAGACGTCCTTTCCGAGATGCTACCGTGTTGCGCCGATACCAATTTCAACAGTTTTTCCATCGCTTCCACGAAACGATTCTTTGGGGATCTATTTTTACCCTCGATACTTTGGGAATACTTTCTACTTGGGATACTTTCTGTCGTTGCATGGATTACGCCAACATAATCTGCAGTATTTTTAGTTTAAGATAACAGTGCCTCCTCGGGCTTTGTCAAACATCTGAAATCAAACTCCAGCAGCAAACATTCCACAGATCCTTTCTTCGAAAGGTAATGATTTCACCCTTGATAGTTATCCGCGGAGTGGCAAACATCGGAGAATGTACGAAGTCTACCATAAACGCACCAGTTCAGTCCCTAGTTTGATCATTAACGGCAACTTTGGTTTCTCTCCGTTCCTCGTCCTTCATTCGCTGTCCTTCTCTACGTTCGAAGCTCGTTGACAAACATTGGAGAATGTACAAAGTCTACCATAAACGCACTAGTTCACTTCTGAGTTTGTCCATTAACGGCGACTTTGGTTTCTCTCCGTTCCTCGTCCT
>NW_026534148.1:0-5697 GCF_026225885.1 Hylaeus anthracinus | reverse complement strand
TGTGCATGTATAGGGACTTTGTCTTCGTTTCGTCCTCTTCTTTCATTCGCTGTCCTTCTCTACGTTCGAAGCTCGTTGGCCAACATTTGAGAATGTACAAAATCTACCATAAACGCACTAGTGCAGTCCCGAGTTTGTGCATTAATAGCGACTTTGGTTCCTTTATTTGGTATCCTTCTCTACGTTCGACGCTGAAGCCCCTCAAGAGCTATACCCGCCAGTATCAAGGCTGTCTCTGCGCATTTATTCAGGACAAATTTGTGCATCTATAGAAACATTACTGTATAATTCGGTAAGACGACTCCAGTTTTAAAGTCTCGGAAGCTCTGTCGACCGGCGCGACGAAGAAATCGTCGATCCATCGGATCGTTTCGATTAGCGCGCATATTTATCAAGATGCCCGATGCGACGGAGTCGCAACCGAGTAGGCAATAATTAATTTATGGAAGGTGGCGCGCAGTTTCATAATTCACCGGCGCGACACAGGCAAGTTTAGGTGCTCGGGCACGTGTCTGCCTGTCACCGAACTGTCACAGGAGGGATAAGAGAGATGAGGGAGTCAAATCTGCCGCCTCCGTATGCCTGCTTCACCTCTACGTATTCGTTGAGACTGTTTTAAGCAGTTCGGTGACTTGCGAGACAACTCGGTTATAACGATTGAAGTTTCGTAATTACGCGCACACCTCGCAGGCACACCTCGCCTAAGACGGCCTAGCGCAGGTGTCTCCCGGGTTCTGTCGACTGTCGACCGGGCCTCCCTTCGTACCAGTGATGGACTCTGATGCAAAAGGTGCGTTTCAAGCAAGAATTCAAAATTATGATACCTATTCGGACATTGCGTTCTCCTGATGCAAGAGGTAAGTATCCAGCGGAAAATAAAAATTATGATACCTACTCGCTCGTTACGTTCTCCTGATACAAGAGGTAAGTATCGAGGTAAGTATCGATATTTAATTAAAAGTTATGCTACTTTTTTGAGTATCATGTTCTCCTGATACTAAAAATTTCCTTAGAATTTCGATACGTACCATGGAATTCATCGTGCCACCTCCTCGCATATCATGTGCTCCTGATGCCAAGAGTAAAAATCCGACATTTCCCATCAGAATTTTGAGAGGAGCCATTTGCAACATTGTTGAAGTTTGGAGAAAAGCGATTTGCAACATTGTCGAGTTTGCAACGTCGTTGAAGTTTTAGAGGAGTCCTTTGCAACATTGTTGGAAGTTTGGAGAAAAGCGATTTGCAACATTGTTGAGCTTGCAACATTGTGGAGACTTCGTAGAAGCTATTTGCAACATTGTTGAGCTTGCAACATTGTGAAAACTTCGGAGAAGTTATTCGCAACATTGTTGAGTTTGCAACATTGTTGGAAGTTTGGAGAAAAGCGATTTGCAACATTGTTGAGCTTGCAACATTGTGGAGACTTCGTAGAAGCGATTTGCAACATTGTTGAGCTTGCAACATTGTGAAAACTTCGGAGAAGTTATTCGCAACATTGTTGAGTTTGCAACATTGTTGAAGTTTGGAGAAAGCGATTTGCAACATTGTTAAGTTTTCAACATTGTTGAAGTTTCAGATGAGCCATTTGCAACATTGTTGAAGTTTAGAGAAAGCGATTTGCAACATTGTTAAGTTTTCAACATTTTCGAGTTTTCAACATTGTCGAGTTTGCAACATTGTTGAAGTTATAGATGAGCCATTTGCAACATTGTGGAAGCTTCGGAGAAGCTATTTGCAACATTGTTGAGTTTTCAACATTTTCGAGTTTTTAACATTGTCGAGTTTGCAACATTGTTGAAGTTTGGAGAAAAGCGTTTTGCAACATTGTCGAGTTTGCAACGTCGTTGAAGTTTTAGAGGAGCCATTTGCAACATTGTTGGAATTTTGGAGAAAATCGATTTGCAACATTGTCGAGTTTGCAACATTGCGGAGGCTTCGGGTGAAGCGATTTGCAACATTGTTGAACTCGCAAAATTGTCGAAGTTTTGAGAGGAGCGATTCGCAACATCGTCGACTTTGCCAAAATGCAAAATTGGCCAGGATTCCGAAATGTACCGTCAAATAGCCCCTTGAATTAGGCAACCTGTACTTACACCTATGTCGGGCCGGTTGCCTGCTCGTAGGCGCAAACATGCCACCTGATACATTCGCCTGATACCAGAATAAAAATTCGGCATCCCTTTTAATTGAATATATCGATACTTACCTCTCGTGTTAGCAGAACGTGTTGATCGAGAGGGTATCATAATTTTCAATTCCATCTTACTTAAAAACTTACTTGTTGTATCCGAATTTCATGAACAGCGATTATGTCAGGGAAAGGAGGGAAATTAATAGGAAACGTTCTAGATATCGAAGAGAAATAAAGGGAACCGTGTGGAGCCCTTAGGAGTCGTTACGAGACATTAGAGGCGGTTGGGAGGTGTTGCCGGGTGTTTGGAGACGATACAGAGTGTTCGAAGGGTGTCAGAGGGTGGTAGGAGTCGTTAGCGTGCATTAGAAGCCGTCACGAAATATCAGGAAGTGTAAAGGAGATGTTAGATCGTGTTAGAAGGACTAGACCCAGTAAAGACATTCGTGAGATTTTTCCTGATACTGCCTCGCTACTCCATACACTTACTTAGAATTCAGGGTACCATTGGATCCCAGTACGGAACAAAATACAATATCCTCTTCTTCTCCTCGACGATGCCTAACGTGGACGCCCGCGGTTCGTTGTCCCCTTTTTTCATTAATTTTCCCTAATATTACTCCCACGAACACCAACACTCCTGCACTTAATTTTTCCCTTAAAGAATCGGAAGAACTGCACAGACCCCTCGAATGCACCTCCTCCGGCGTTTCGGATGCACGTATAGTAGCAGAGGACACGCAGCTGTGACGTCAGCTTCCGCGTGCAAGATATTTCACGGGAAGAGAAGAGCCCAAGTTCTTCCGACTGTACCGACGTTTCGTGGTTTGACGTACGACCACTTGGAAAAGTCCTGACGCGCGCCGAACTTGTTCCTCTCACCCACCGACTCCCCCCCCACCGCTCCTCCCACCGTATTTTCCTGCTCCCCGAGGGAATTACGACGGTGCACGTAAGTACACTGCCGCGGTCGCGGCTTGCTCGCTGATAAGCGACGCCGGCAACGCCTAGCGAGATCCTGGTAGCTGCGATTGCAGTTGGAGGATCCAAAGCTACCAACGAAAGCGACAGAGAGAGAGAGAGAGAGAGAGAGAGAGAGAGAGAGAGAGAGAGAGATGTGGAGAGAGAGAGAGATGTGGAGAGAGAGAGAGATGTGGAGAGAGAGAGAGAGATGTGGAGAGAGAGAGAGATGTGGAGAGAGAGAGACGCAAATAAATGCGAAGATTAACCGCCGAGGAACCTTCAACGATATTCTTTTCGTCGAAGAAGCTCTGTTCGCATCGAACGCTCGCAGAGAAGCGACATTCCCTTCCGAATGAGAAGGCTCTTCGAGGGTAGTTTGCGACAGGACCCCGGCGCCGATTCACGCGAGCCGTGTCCGGAGTTCCAGTCGCTGACGCTTGATAAAATATTTCCGATTACCAGCAATCAACCGGAGCACCAGGTGCGACGAACAAAGTGGACGAGCGATTCGAGCTTCGGAAAAAGCAACGCGGGACAGTCTTTCAATCCCCTTTTCCGTTTAAGTCCTCGCTTCCTTTAAACATCTCGTGCGCCGACGACAGTCGACCGCTCAAATCTCTTCGCGTTGCGACTGCTTAATGAACGAGCGAGAGAAACGAGCGAGAGAAAGGAATGAAGGAGAAAAGGGAATTCGTTCCGAGCTTTTTCCATCTACAGCCTCCGGTAGCGTCGACAACGGTCGCTCGGGCTGAGTGAACGGATCAGCCGGAGGCCAACGCTCGATACGACAACAACATCGGCAACAACCGCGTCGAACGTCGCTTATTATACGCGGCGTGTAATAATAGCGGCGCGTCGTTAATTAACGAAACGAAACGCCACGTCGCGACGCGACGCGGCGCGTAGCGGCGCCCATCGGCAGCCGCACCGTTTACTCCGCCGTTCCCTTCTCTCACGACGCCGTGATATGTTGTTCCAGCTTCCACGGCGACGGGGTTTAAGGGACGCAGCCGAAGTGCAGCCGGGATTTAGGAGGTCCCGCGTTATTCGGTCTCGAATAGAGTAACGTGTACGGATATAATTTAGAGATTCGGTAAGAAAGGAAATTCACTTGATGCATTGCGCGGCCGTTAAGCGTATCATTAACATTAAATTCCGGGCCGGCGCGGGTGCGTACCGGAAAATATATCTCGCGGGGGACGAGTTTTGGCACGAGGGGCTGAAATACTGCGCGGGAACGTAAGTAGGACGCGATTGTACAACCGCGCCCGGTTTTCGGCTGGAAACGTGGGCCGACACGTAGCCTCGCTCGGAAATTTTTCGTGATCCATGGTACCGAAATGAAATTCCGCCGGCGAGTAATTCTTTCAGTAATTCATCCGAAGGAGAACCTCTGCGATTTTAAATAATTTTTTCCCGATCCATTTTTCCTCGTTTTCTCGTCTTCCTTTCTTTTTCTCGTGTTCCTTTCCCTTTTTCTCGTCCTCCTTTCCCTTTTCTCTTTCTCTTCGCCCTTTAATCGGATGTTTAACGGGTCGGTTCGAATCCCAGCTGTTCGATTAATTAAAAGCATCCGCGTGTCGCGGTCGGCATCGATCCCGGTACGGAAATTCATCCGGCGTATTAAGCTTGAAACTTCTCTTTTAAAACCACCATAAACGAAAAGTTCCGCGCTTTGCTTCCGCGGCTGGATGAAATATTTAAGGGAAATTGGGGAAATTGTTGGAAACCTGTTGGATGTGCTGGCTACGTGAAATTCATCGGTTGTTTATCAACGTCGACCGTAGTCGAAAGTATCGCTGGTAGAGATGGATGTTTTACGATAATCGTACAATAGTGAATTAACGGTTTACCGATCGGTAGCGTTCTGGACGTGCGCGCACTTGTGTTTAACGGTGTTGTTCACTTTCGTAAGGTTAGCGTTACGCGTGTACGATATTTCGTGAATTTACAGTAACGACGAGAGCGTACAACGCGATCGTGCTACGTCGGTAATGAGTGAGAAAGTATGTTAAATGAAATGAAATTCTCGCGAATATTGACGAACATTCTGAAATAGAGAAAAAACGAACGTTTGTTTCAGACTGGAATGTTGTCGATCGTCGTGCCACCCGACTTCATTCCCGAAGATACGTCGAGCGACGTTATGATACACGAAGGAGGACAGGCAAGTACCAATTGTTTTCTACGCGAGGAAACAACGCTCGCATACGTATTTATCGTGGTGGAGAACACTGAAAAGTGATGTAATTTATTTTATATATTTAGGATCTGGAACGTGAGCTTTAATTTCCACTTACTTTTAAATAAGTATATAAAATTGTAATTTCGCAAAAACGATAGCGTCCGGATAATTCAAACCAGTAACTGTACATTTGAAAATTAAACATGGTACAAAGGGTACTGCAACTCGAAAAAAAAACTGATCGTTAAACTTTTAACGAACGTGATATTTAATATATATATATATCTGTTTTAAGAGCCTATATATATTTATATATTTATATAAATATAAATTATATAAATTATATAATATTTATATATTTATATATATAAATATACATATAAATATATTTATATTATATATATTTATATATTTATAT
>NW_026534147.1:4108-4644 GCF_026225885.1 Hylaeus anthracinus | reverse complement strand
AGTAAGCAATACGCAGCTAATAATTTGAAATTAAAGTTAAGAAAGCAATACGCGGAAGCCAGTTGGAAAGAAAATTTAAGAAAACAATACGCCGCTGGCACTTTAAAATAAAATTTAAGATACCAATACGCCGCTTGCATTTAAAAACAAAAATTTAAGACAGCAATACGAGGTCGCCAGTTTGAATGAAAATTTAGGAAAACATTACGACGCCGGCATTTCGAATTTAAATTTAACAAAACATTACGCCGCTGGCGCTCTGAGGTAAAATTTTAGAATGCACTACGCCGCTGGCACATTGAAACAAAATTTAAGGAAGCAATACGCCGCTGTCACTTTGAAATAAACTTTAAGAAAGCACTACGCGAAGCCAATTTGGAAGGAAATTTAAGAAAACAATACGTCGCTGGCGCTCTGAGGTAAAATTTAAGAATGCGATACGCCGCTGGCACTTTGAAATTAAATTTAAGAAAGCAGTACGCGGAAGCCAGTTTGAAAGAAAATTTAACAATGCAATACGCCGTTGGCGCTCTTAG
>NW_026534147.1:0-4008 GCF_026225885.1 Hylaeus anthracinus | reverse complement strand
AGAAAGCAATACGCCGCTGTCACTTTGAAATATAGTTTAAGAAAGCAGTACGCGGAAGTCAGTTTGAAAGAAAATTTAAGAAAACAATACGCCGCTGGCACTTTGAAATAAACTTTAAGAAAGCAATACGCGAAGCCAATTTGGAAGGAAATTTAAGAAAACAATACGTCGCTGGCGCTCTGAGGTAAAATTTAAGAATGCGATACGCCGCTGGCACTTTGAAATTAAATTTAAGAAAGCAGTACGCGGAAGCCAGTTTGGAAAAAAATTTAACAATGCAATACGCCGTTGGCGCTCTTAGGTAAAATTTAGGAATGCACCACGCCGCTGGCACTTCAAAAAAAAATTTAAGAAACCAATACGCCGCTAGCACTTTAAAATAAAATTTAAGAAAGCAATACGCGGAAGCCAGTTTGAAAGAAAATTAAGGGAAATAATACGCCGCTGGCACTTTGAATTTAAATTCAAGAAAACAATACGCTGCTGTCACTTTGAAATATAATTTAAGAAAGCAATACGAGGAAGCCAGTTTGAAAAAAAATTTAAGACAGCAATACGCCGCTGGCACTTTGAAAGAAAATTTAAGAAAGCAATACGCGAAGCCAATTTGGAAGGAAATTTAAGAAAACAATTCGTCGCCGGCATTTGGAATTTAAATTTAACAAAGCAATACGCCGCTGGCGTTATGAGGTAAAATTTAAGAATGCACTAGGCCGCTGTCACTTTGAAATAAAATTTAAGAAACCATTACGCCGCTAGCACTTTGAATTTAAATTTAACAAAGCAACACGCCGCTGGCGCTATGAGGTACAATTTAAGAATGCACTAGGCCGCTGTCACTTTGAAATAAAATTAAAGAAAACATTACGCCGCCGGCATTTTGAATTTAAATTTAACAAAGCTATACGCCGCTGGAGCTCTGAGGTAAAATTTAAGAATGCAATACGCCGCTGGCACTTTGAAATTAAATTTAAGAAAGCAATCCGCCGCTGACACTATGAAATAAAATGTAAGAAAGCAATACGCCGCTGTCACTTTGAAATATAATTTAAGAAAGCAGTACGCGGAAGTCAGTTTGAATAAAGAATTTAAGAAAACATTACGCCGCCGGCATTTTTAATTTAAATTTAAAAAAGCAATACGCCGCTATAGCTCTGAGGTAAAATTTAAGAATGTACTACGCCGCTGGCACATTGAAACAAAATTTAAGGAAGCAATACGCCGCTGTCACTTTGAAATAAACTTTAAGATAGCAATACGCGAAGCCAATTTGAAAGGAAACTTAAGAAAACAATACGACGCTGGTACTTTAAATTTAAATTTAAGAAAGCATTACGCCGCTGGCACTCTGAATTAAAATTTAAGTAAGCAATACGCTGCTGGCGCTCTGAGGTAAAATTTAAGTATGCACTACGCCGCTGGCACTTTGAAATAAAATTTAAGACAGCAATACGCCGCTGGCTTTTTGAAATAAAATTTAAGAAAGCAATACGCGGAAGCCAGTTTAAAAGAAAATTTAAGAAAGCAATACGCCGACGGCTCTTTGAATTTAAATTTAACAATGCAATACGCCGCTGGCGCTCTTGGGTAAAATTTAGGACTGCACTACGCCGCTAGGACTTTGAAATAAAATTTAAGAAAGCAATACGAGAAAGCCAGTAAAAAAAAAAATTTAAGAAAGCAATACGCCGCTGGCACTTTGAAATAAAATTTCAGAAAGCAATACGCCGCTATCACTTTAAAATAAATGTCGAGAAAGCACAACGCCGCTGGGACTTTGAAATAAAATTTAAGAAAGCAATACGCGGAAGCCAGTTTAAAAGAAAATTCAAGAAAACAATACGCCGCCGGAATTTTGAATTTCAATTTAACAAAGCTATACGCCGCTGGCGCTCTGAGGTAAAATTTAAGAATGGCATACGCCGCTGGCACTTTGAAATTAGATTTAAGAAAGCAATACGCGGTAGCCAGTTTGAATGAAAATTCAAGAAAACTTTACGCTGCTGGCATTTTCAATTTAAATTTAAGAAAACAAGACGCCACTGGCACTTTGAAATGAAATTTAAGAAAACAATACGCCGCTGGCACCATGAATCTAAATTTAGGAAAGCATTACGCCGCTGGCACTTTGGAATAAAATTTAAGAAAGCAATACGCGAAAGCCAATTTGAAAGAAAATTTAGGAACCCGATACGCCGCTGGCACTTTGAAATTAAATTCAAGAAAGCAATACGCGGAAGCCTGTTTAAATGCAAGTTTTGGAAAACATTACGCCGCCGGCATTTTGAATTTAAATTTAACAAAGCAATACGCCGCTGGCACTATAAGGAAAAATTTAAGAATACACTACGCCGCTGGCACTTTGAAATAAAATTTAAGGAAGCAATATGCCGCTGCCAGTTCGAAATAAAATTTAGAAAAGCAATACGCTGTAGCCAGTTTGAAATAAAATTTGAGAAAGCAAAACGCGGAAGCCAGTTCGAAAGGAAATTTAAGAAACCAATACGCCGCTGGCACTTTGAAATAAAATTTCAGAAAGCAATACGCCGCTAGCACTTTAAAATAAATGTCGAGAAAGCACTACGCCGCAGGGACTTTAATATAAAATTTAAGATGGCAATACGCGGATGCCAGTTTGAATTCAAATTTAACAAAGCAATACGCCGCTGGCGATATGAGGTAAAATTTAAGAATGCACTAGGCCGCTGTCACTTTGAAATAAAATTTAAGAAAACATTACGCCGCCGGCATTTTGAATATAAATTTAACAAAGCTATACGCCGCTGGCGCTCTGAGGTAAAATTTAAGAATGCAATACGCCGCTGGCACTTTGAAATAAAATTTAAGGAATCAATACGCCGCTGTCACTTTGAATTTAAATTTAAGAAAGCAATACGCCGCTGGCGCTCTGACGAAAAATTTAAGAATGCACTAGGCCACTGGCACTTTGACATGAAATTTAAGAAAGCAATACGCTGAAGCCACTTTAAAATAAAATTTAAGAAAGCAATACGCAGGAGCCAGTTTGAAAGAAAAATTAGGAAAACAATACGCCGCCGGCATTTTGAATTTAAATTTAATAAAAGCAATACGCCGCTATCGCTTTGAGGTTATATTTAAGAACGCACTATGCCGCTGGCAATTTAAAATAAAATTTAAGAGAGCAATACGCCGCTGGCAATTTGAATTAAAATTTGAGAAAGCAATACGCTGAAGCCAGTTTAAAATAAAATTTAAGAAAGCAATACGCGAAGCCAGTTTAAAAGATAATTTAAGTTTACAATACGCCGCTGATACTTTGAATTTAAATTTAACAAAGCAATACGCCGCTGGCGCTATGAGGTAAAATTTAAGAATCCACTACGCCGCTGGCACATTAAAACAAAATTTAAGGAAGCAATACGTCGCTGTCACTTTGAAATAAACTTTAAGAAAGCAATACGCGATGCCAATTTGAAAGGAAAATTAAGAAAACAATACGTCGCTGGTACTTTGAATTTAAATTTAACAAAGCAACACGCCGCTGGCGCTATACGGTAAAATTTAAGAGTGCACTACGCCGCTGGCACTTTGAAATAAAATTTAAAATACCAATACGCCGCTGGCGCTCTGACGAAAAATTTGAGAATGCACTAGGCCACTGGCACTTTGAAATGAAATTTAAGAAAGCAATACGCTGAAGCCAGTTTAAAATAAAATTTAAGAAAGCAATACGCAGAAGCCAGTTTGAAAGAAAAATTAAAAAAACAATACGCCGCTGGCAATTTAAAATAAAATTTAAGAGAGCAATACGCTGCTGGCAATTTGAATTAAAATTCAAGAATGCAATACGCTGAAGCAAGTTTGAAATAAAATTTAAGAAAGCAATACGCGAAGCCAGTTTGAAAGATAATTTAAGTTTACAATACGCCGCTGGCACTTTGAATTTAAATTTAGCAAAGCAATACGCCGCAGGCGCTACGAGGTAAAATTTAAGAATGCACTAGGCCGCTGTCACTTTGAAATATA
>NW_026534146.1:0-4226 GCF_026225885.1 Hylaeus anthracinus | reverse complement strand
TACCGTGATTGAAAATATAATTAACAATGAGAAAGACTATCATCTGCAAATCTTGCCCGACACCCCACAGGCATTGCCACACGCCACCAATATAAATTTACAACTCTTCACGACTCAGCTACCTGAAGAAATAGGCAGCGATACGGACAGAGGACAACGATCCAAACACAGGTCAGTTCCACCTGACTCCTTCGACCGCACCATGGACCCTTATTTACCTTTCGCACCCGAAACTCAAGACTCTACAAATGAACAGGAGTATGTTCCATTAAAACCAACACATAAAATAATTATTTCCTCAAATTCTATTACCGCAGAAGAAGGACACTATGTACATTTTATACCTGCTGACCGCAATCTAGTAACTTCCGTAGGCAAGTTACTTCTGGACATTGAAGCAATAGAAAAACAAGACTTTCTATCAAAACAACCCAGGAAAGGGCAAGTAATAACATCAAATAATGAACAATATAAAACATTCAGCATAGTAATTTCTGACCACTTTCATGATAAAATTAATAAAGGAAATGTGGTAGAAGGATTGAAAGATCTTATACCTGTTTTCGAACAGAATCATGTCAAATCATTCAGAATATCAGCAACAGGAGATTTTCATAACTTACCAACAGACGAATTCTATAAAATATTGAAAGAAGTTTTCTCAAAAACGGATCTACAAATAACTTTATGTCAATGTCTCATCATCACGCCATCCATAGAAGATAAACTAAACATAATTCGTGAAGCTCACGATAGTTTAATCGGAGGACATAAAGGAGTAACAAAAACTTACAAACGCATTCGTTCAAGATTCCATTGGCCTAACATGCGCAACGAAATTCAGGATTACATCAGAACTTGCCCAAGTTGTCAAGAACAAAAATTAGTACGTGCAAAGACCCGTCAACCGATGCTAATTACTGACACACCATTACAACCATTCGATAAAATTTCTCTGGATACCGTTGGACCTCTACCGATTACACCCAGCGGCAACAGATACATTCTGACAATGCAAGATAATTTAACAAAATACTGTTTAGCAGTAGCAATACCCAATATCCGAGCTACCACCATAGCAGATGCTTTCGCGAGACATTTCATCGCAATATATGGGACACCACGTGCAATATTAACAGATAAAGGAACCAGCTTTATTGGCAACTTAATGACAAATCTGGCTGAAATATTCAAAACTAAACAAATTACAACTTCTGGATACAGACCTCAAACCAATGGATCTTTAGAACGCAGTCACATTGTACTCACAGAATACCTCAAACACTATATGGATAACTACGAAGATTGGGATCTACTAATTCCATTTGCAATGTTTTCATACAATACCTCCGTCCATGAAGCAACAAATTTCACTCCATACGAGCTAATTTTTGGAAAACTAGCTCGGGAACCTAGCTCATTTCCATCAGGCGATAATTTAAAATCATATGGCGACTATCTAACAGAATTAATAACTCACATGTCTCAAATCCGCAATATAGCTTCCAATAATTTGAACAAAGCAAAAATTCGCTCAAAGGATTATTACGACAGACATTCAAGACCCATGACATTTAACGTAGGCGACTACGTTTATGCACTCAAAGAACCACGTACTCATAAATTTGACCCACACTATGTTGGACCGTCAACCAGGACAACCACCCGTCGACATGGCAAAACACTGGCTTGCCACTAACTACGCGGTGGCAGACATCACACCAACCGGACTCTGAAGACATCACACCCACCGGACATCAACATCCAATAGAGATAAGTACACAAACAACACTACACTACACCCGACACTATCACATATGCGTGGCAGCTCGCTTCTAAGGTGAAAGCATCACGCGAACCGCGATGTTTCATCTTGGGGGGGGAGATGTTACGTATACAGAAACTCTCCGTTTTTTAGAAGCTCGCGTGCATTAATCTTTTTATCTACCCTTCTGGAATTTGGAGCTTGGTCTCACGGGAGTGCATCCTGCAGCTGCATCCTCTTAATATCATCTTTGACTCGCGTTGCGTGGGATAGTTTCTAATCTACCCTTTTCCCAGGGAACGCAGCTGCTCACCTCAGAGCCACGAAAATCCTAACCGTCAAATTTCCTAATATGGAAATCACTGACGGTTCCCCACCAACATTTAGGGGTATATAAACCCATGATTTTCGTTGCTCGGGGGCTAGTACGAAAGAGTTACTCGTTAGAGACACGTTGATCGTCTGCAGAGTAGTATTCTAGTGAGATCGGGCTTCAGTTTCCCTTTCGATCATAGTTAACCTTATAGATCCGCGAAGACGGGTTTCATCTATTACGGCATTTAAAGGTACTCTCGACCCCCGCATCGCCAGTGCGTCAACACCGAGCAACATTTAGGTAATTTTAACTTCATACACTAACCGCGACAACACGACACTAGACATTTGTAGTTAGTATAGTTATTTTGAATATACACTTTTTGGTAAACCTTAGAAGTCTGTAAAATCAATTATTAAACCTTTACTTTGGAATCACCAATCCTAACCAGTGTAACGATCCCACAACATAATAACTTTACCGCTCGAGTTATTATTCTATTAAATTAATAAGTTGCGAGGCTTTATTAACGACGCGTATTATTCATACGATTCAGTCCTTGTGTACTCAAACCGAACTCCTAAACTTAACTTATCCTACGGTTACCCTTTACTGGGAGATACCGATTCCTTGCAGCTATCTGACTTCGCGTCAGAGTCGTCTGCATTTTTTCCAACAACCTCACAGTTCGAACCTTACCCTACGGTTACCCTTTACTGGGAGATACCAATTCCCAGCAGCTATCTGACTTCGCGTCAGAGTCGTCTGCGTTTGTCTCCAATAACCAAGGCAACCAAACACCCTACCCTACGGTTACCCTTCACTGGGAGATACCGATTCCTGCAGCTATCTGACTTCGCGTCAGAGTCGTCTGCATTATCTAATCTATCCTAAAATCTTCGGCACCATTGTTACATAATAAATAATCGTATTGGTTCAATTTTCAAATCTATCCCAATCGCAGGGCTCACACGCGCGTCGCTATCGCCCTGGCTCGTAACAGAACTGGTGACAGCGGTGGGATACACTAATACAGGATTGCTATCCGTTTAGGTTCTGATAAAACAGACTTATTAAAGTATTGACGATAGGTCGTGTCGCTAACTTTTAATTGTACACTAGTTACGCTAGTGACAATCTTCGTTTGTTAACTTTTGATTGATATACTAGTTTTCGCTAGTTAAGATCAAATTTTTGGGAATATACTAGTTTTCACTAAGTTAACCCATATATATATTAAACGTTGAACAAATATACTAGTTTTCTCTAGTTACGTTAATTAATAATCTTCAAAATGACAAGTTCACAAGCAAATGTGTCTAACAATGACATAATGAACTTGACGGTTTCACTAGCTAATTCTATGTCACTATTGACGCAACGTACGTGTGTACAGAACGTTACATCGACGATACCGACTTTCGACGGAGAAAATTTGCCTTTAGCGAATTTTGCGCAAAGCGTTGAAGACGGGTTAACCTTGATTCCTGAGGGTTTGGAAGCCGAGTATCTCAGAATAATTTTAACGAAACTCACTGGTCCAGCGCGCAGATGTACATTAGAACATCAATTTGGAAGTATTAGCGCTTTAATAAAACATCTAAAGAAAAGATTTGCTCCGGGAAAGAGTCTATCGTATTTTCAAGTGGTGATCGCTAATCTACGTATATACGAAGAGGAAAGCCTACGAAAATACGTCGATAGGACTAGCCATCTGGTCTACTGTACGCGCGGAGCGATTCGGGAAAAATATCGGGACAACGCTGAACAATTCGTCAAGGAAATGGAAAAGGATGTCTTGGAGAATTTCATTGACGGGTTACCGGATCGAATTTCCTGGAGAGTGTCGGCTCAGAACGGGAGCATAAAAACTCTCGAAGAAGCTTACGACGCCGTGCTGCAGATATATAGGAAGTTGAGGAATCGGAGACAGATCCCTCGTAATGAATCACCAACACGGTGGTCTCGTAAAGATCACCACTCGGAAGATGTTCATTATCGCGAGCGATAAGTGTCGTACCCACAGTCTCCATCACCAAGTAGGTACAACAGACACAGCGAGCGGTATCCTCGAACATCTGGTTTCGAAAACAAACGAGAAGGGCAACCACGTGCCGCGGCCTGGACCTTGCGTCAAAGGAGTCC
>NW_026534145.1:0-18735 GCF_026225885.1 Hylaeus anthracinus | reverse complement strand
TGGAGAATCCGATAACATAGTGTAAATTCGGCCTAGACGAATAACTTTTCATAAAAATACAAAAGTATTTCGTGAAAAATTCACGCATCATCACCTTTTTGAAATTCGGTGTTCATTTACAGGCATTCAAAGGAGCAGATAATTCTAAAGGAATATGTCTTCATATTTAGAAAACACTCCTCTATCTTTTGAGACTAAATAGAACTTTCTAGCGTTCGTAGTTTTCAAGTAGTACTACGTTTTCTCTAAAAATCGACCGTTTTTACAAAATCTCGAATTTCTCGAAAACTAAGGGTGATGGAGCAATTTTACTTTCAGATTCGTATTTAGGACGAGGAACCCTATAAGAATCACCTAGTGGATATCGCGGAATTTAAAAAAAGGTTAAATTTGTTGGATAGTGTTATCAGAGCAGTCGGATCGTTTAAGTTTAAATCCTCAAAGTAGTCGCGAGTTTATCAGTGTTGGGCCAACAGTTTTTTCAATTCCACGAGTTCGTGATGTATCAAATTCAACAACCCCAAGATCGTCCGTGTCGACACTGACAAGTTCAAAGTTGTCCGCGTCAGATCTCTCGAGCCTTGTGGATCATGTTCCGCGAATCCAAGGTTGCACGTATCTGGTTTCGCAACTGTATCGTCCATACTTGGGATCCTACGAGTCCAAACTCGCATAATTTCAGCTCGCGGGTTCGGCGTCGGATGTAGCTTGTCTGAAATTGTTGAATCATCGTCTTCGCCAAAAGGGAGTTATCAGGGTCGCGTCGGGTGATCCAGAGGATACTGGAGTCCTTTGAATTTGAATTGCTTATTCGTTTCATTCGTTTCACGCTGCTTATTGCGACAGAGAGTTTTTGTGCGCGCGCTATGAAAATTCCAGCGGGGAAGACCTTTGGGCGAGCGAGTTCAGTCGGTAGTTAGCAGTCATGGCGATACACATTGTGCAAATTGAGTCTGCTTTGCATAGCCGACCGTGCATTCAGAAGCTATTGTCTTGCAGCGCCATTTGTCCGACTCATCAGCCTTTAGAAATGTTTCAGACGAGCAATCGATACATTCTTTCTGGTGCGTTTGCTGACAATTAACTTTCATGCTTATTCAGCTTGGTCACCTCGAACACTCGACGCGTTCGCGAACTATCGTCCAGTATTGTCATTTTTTATGTATGGGTACACTGATTCAAATAATCGAAGCTCCACATCGAACGTATGAGAAATAAATGAAATATACTAGGCTCCAATATTTTTGAGCAGTGTACAAATCATAACCTTTCCACACTTTTCTCACTTGCTTCGCATTTAGCCAAACATATCCTCCGTCTCCATTTTTTAAACCGAAAACATTGCGTACGGCGTTACACGCTGTCATCAGCCACGAACACGTTGACTTTTAATTATTTGCACTAATTATTCTATTTTCCACAGCTTTTGCAGTAGTAACTGGCGATATCTCGCGATCCATGTAACGCCCAGTTGGAGATCATTATTCCCGTTTGAACGTTAATTTCAAGCATTTTCATCTGTCATAATCAATGAATTCCACGTTTTCTGCGTAGTGCATAACGTCGACATATGGAATGTAATCGAGGCATTCCGAGAAAACGGTTTAAACACGTTGGAACCATCGAGCACGCTGGGAGTGTCGAGGCTCGAAACCTTACTGTCTTCCTTATTTCACGCCCTTAATAAACGAGTGCCTGTTTCGCAACAAGCCAAAGTCGATGCTACAACAGCTCTGTTGATGAATTGGCTGCTCGCTGCCTATACTACTGGGTATATACGAACATCGATTGGTAAAAGTACATTAAAGTGGCCAATAAGTTTCCAAACAAGTTAACTAAAGACCTGACACCGAAACGATGGGTCGAATCTTGTCCACCAACGATTAAAAAGTTTCTCCCCGACGCAAATAATAATCGATAGAAGTACCAAAATTTAGTAGAACTCGATTCGAGGCTTACCGGGTGCCGAGAGCTAGAGGAAGCGGAAGGTCAAACGTTCCTCGCCTATACTTAATAGTATTTTCCTTAAGACTTTCGCGCCCGAGTTCTTGCTAATACTATTTGAGGCTTCCGTGTGTAAGCTGCATAGCCAATTAGAAAATGTATCTCACGTTTGTCAGCATCGCAGAAGGCTTGGTTAGGGATTTGCTGACGCGTCGATACTGAAATACCTTTTTCGGTAGTCGTTTAATCCTTTGCACTCGAGGCCTTTTTTTTCTGGTATCTACCAGCAACTCGAGTTCCAAAGAAACTAAATCTAAAGAAACATTCCTGCTCGTAGATTTGCTGCGTCGAACCTAGTGGTGACTCACCTCTAGAGTGCAAAGGGTTAAGTTATTAGGTATCGGAAAAAGTTCGTGCGTTTCATTCGTTAATTGTAACTATATATCGATTTTCGTGTGGTAATTGGCAACTGTAAGACATGAATTTGGTTTCATTTTAAAGCTTGATCTTTGTAATTGGTATTAGGGATGTTCGATTCCGATTCGATTCTTTAGAAAATCGATTTTTTGAATCGATTCTTTGGTATTCGATTTTCCCCAGAATCGATTCTTTCATGTAAGAATCGAAGATCGATTTTTCTTAACAATAACAGTACATTCACCCCTACATTACTATTCGAAAAAAGTATAGGAATAGCGATGAAAATATAAACAATGTATAGAGTCTGCCTTTGGTGTAAGAGGACGAAAAGTAAAAAAATAAAAGATTGATTCTTTACAATAATCGATGCCGAGCGGAAGAATCGTATGGGAATCTGCTTACAAAAATAAAAATAAAAAAGGAAACAAGAAAGTCGATTCTTTTCAAACCGATTCTTGCAGAATCGATTCTTTGGTTTCGATTTTTAGGAGATATCGATTCTCTCATTCCGATTCGAAATCGATTCAAGAATCGATTCTTTCCGGTGAATCGAACATCCCTAATTGGTATGCATGCTCTGTGGAGTTCAATTGTTTCGTTGTTGCATAGCTATAGGAACAGTAAACATGGACAGCGAAAGAGTAAAAATTCGTGCTTTTATTCTTTACGAATTTAAATTCGGTAGTACAGTAGCAAATGGAGCAAGACGCATTTGTAGCGTTTGTAGGAAAGGTGCTGTTAGTGAAAGAACCGCACAGAAATGGTTTAAAAGGTTCAAAGAAGGAAATGAATCGGTTGAAGACGAACCGCGTTCAGGGCGTCCATCTGTCATCGAACACGAAAAATTCATCGAGTACGTAAGTTCAAATCCCAGAAAAAGATGTTCTGAGCTTGGTCAAGTATTCGAATGTGAAGAATCTGCCGCAAGAAAGCGAATTCATTCATTTAATTTTCACAAAAGATTGGGCAAATGGATATCGCACCGTTTAACAGAAGAGAACAAATACTCCCGGCTGAGCATTCGCAATGTTCATTTATCGATCGAATTTTAACTTGTGATGAAAAGTGGATGGAATATGATAATGTACGACGATAATGTGGACTGGAAAGTAATGTCGTTTCTTTTACATTAAACTCAAACAAATTTTTTATAAATTTCTATTTTTAATTATTAATTATATATTCGCTTCCGTTATCAACAGCCTTTTGTCATCTAGTGTGCAAATTGTCAATGCCAGATCGATAAAAATTAATGAACTGATGAATGATAAACAAGTATTTAAAATTGCAAAAACGACATTATTTTCCGGTTCACCTAATAAATAAAGCGTATTTCGTTACCAATTCGTCGACAGAGAGCATTTATTCGTTTCGAAAAGATTTTAATTTTAATTTTAAGTTTAATTTGAATCAAACTTTGACTGAGCATTTGCAATATCCATTTATCGATCGAATTTTAACTTGTGATGAAAAGTGGGTGGAATATGATAATGTACGACGATCACACCACTGGGTTCAGAAGTGGTCACGTGCAAGAGGAACCATACCAAAACCGAGTCTCCATTCGAAGAAGGTGCTGATCACTGTTTGGTGGACCACACGAGGTATCGTTCACGTTAATTTTCTTCCACGTGGGGCAGACTATTGCTGCAGATACTTATTGCAAAGAAATTGATGAAATTGATGATAAATGGTGATTATTTCGTTGAATAAACCTGATTTAAAACAGATTTGAGTAGGAGTTTAACTTTTATCCCCTTCAACATACTCTCCTCCCCCTATCTATACACCGCTGCATACGTGTCTTCCATTGTTCAAAACAATGCTGTAGCTCATCAGTTGTTAGCCTCTTCAACAACTCTGCCGTTTTTATTTTTACATCTTCAACAGATTGACTGACTGGGTGCCTGAAGGTCAAACCGTTAATCAAAAATACTACAAAGAAGTCCTAATCAAGCTGAGGGAAAGAATAAGGAAGAAAAAACCGGATTTGTAGAAAAACGACTCATGGATTCTGCACCAGGACAACGCACCAGCCCACAATACCTTATCTGTAAAGCAGTTTTTAGCGAACAAGCACATTCCTGTGCTTGATCATCCTCCGTATTCGCCAGATCTCGCACCGTGTGACTTCTACCTGTTCCCAAAAGTCAAAAGTGCATCGAAGGGAACACATTTTCAATCTGTTGAACATGTAAAAATAAAAACGGCAGAGTTGTTGAAGAGGCTAACAACTGATGAGCTACAGCATTGTTTTGAACAATGGAAGACACGTATGCAGCGGCGTATAGATAGGGGAGGAGAGTATGTCGAAGGGGATAAAATTTAAATGTAACTTTATTTGCAATAAATCACATTTCTCACACCAGTCTCGTTATTTAATTGCCACACCTCGTATTTGTATTTTTCTCTGAAAATCCGCACGAACTTTTTCCGGTACCTAATATCATGGATATCCCGTTAAAGGGTCACGGAGAATGTATTTATCGATCAGAAACTTATTGGCCACGATCATGCTTGTCGTTCATCGGTTGAAAACGAATGTTTGACAGGGAAAACAATAAGATATCGGTGTTCTCGGTGAAGGTGGCTCTGGCCACGTTGTGCGCTGGGAAATTGATGGACAAGTTTCGATGTAAGTTACAATTCTTTCGCGCTACGAACCATTCTCGCGTTTCACGTTTAATTGGAATCGTTTGTGGGGCAGATATATACTCGCAAATATCTGACGGGAACGGGCACATGATACATTGGAGGTTCGCCGAGTATTTGAAAGAAGTTCTGGCGTTAACGGCTGCGGTTTACGAGTCACCGTCTTTCGGATACTCCGAGGGCCTCGCCAATTCAATATTCCCTCAAGTAAGTTCGCTGAACTTCTGTCCAAGTACTGGGTTAACGCGTTGCCTGCCAGGCTGCTTTTGGCTCGGACTCATTTCCACGCAAAAAATTCTCGAATTCTCCCTGTTAAACGTGTGTCATTAGTTCTTACTGCAAACGTAGGCTTGTACACCAATCATCGACAAACATTGCGTTGCTTTGTCCGTAGTACATCCTCAGACATAACAGCATACGTTGGAGTAACTCGTATCGGATTTCTGTATATTTTTAATTTGCGAGCGTACTCTTGCTTCGAGCATAATTTAAGTAATTTAAAACCATGCGCCTCTTCTGTGCGATACAGCCGATGCGATCTCGAAAAGGTTTTATCGATTCGCAACGCTTTTCAGGAGGGTCATGTTTCATCAAAATTACATTTGGTGTATTACTTTTATTTTACGAAGGCTATTATTGAAGTACAACGAAAAACGATAACTGACAACGCGGTTTACAGAATGTTCCCATCGATATAGGGCATGTAATACAAACAATTATTGCTCTATCGTGTATCTATTTATATCTTAACGAGGAAAATATCATTCGGCGTGGAAATGAATGGCAGGGAACGTGTCAACACGCGAGAACTTCTTCCTAATTGATGGTGAGCCAGGGATGAATGACTATCGTTGGTGTCGCACCGTGTTTCAGAACTCGAGAGTCACGGTTAACGATTTTTTGGACACGCTTATGTCTGATCCAGGACCGCACTGTTTAATCTGGCTTCCATTGTACCACAGAATGGCTGCTGTTGAGACCGGTGAGTTTCCACGATTTAAAATTATCGTGAATACAAATCTATTTCTTTCTCTCTGTATATAACAAGTTTTAAATGATTGGAGGATCGCATGCCTGCGGAATGAACCGAGTATTCGACTCTGGAGAGCAATTCGAACGCCAGGAATAAAAATATTGCGTTTTTAGTAGATGCAACGTTCCTCGGATCTGAAAGACCAGGATCTCCTTTTTTTTTACCCCTTGATCCCTGATGTAAATAATATCCACGTGACCGGATTATTTTGCTTGACAAAAATTTCATTAATTAAAACGCTTCATTAGATGCTCCTTAAAATTATCAAGCATCCAACAGACCTAATCCATGCTCTACCATTCGCATCTTCTACCAAAGGAAACACAAAGTTGTTCCTCGACATTATTTACATTATTACTGCCAGGGCGTAATGTGTTAAGACGTTGACTGCCAGATTAATAATCGTGAAAATTCTTTTCTATACAATTAGAAATTACGTAATCCATCATTATGGTAGTAATCATTTTTGCAACCTCTTTAGAATTTACTAATCCTATCTAGATTTCTTTTCTTCGATCCACCAGCTTCACAATTAATTTACAGTGGGTGTAGAATGTATTCGTAGACCGATCAATTTCCCAAAAAACTTTTTGTGTGAAATTGTAGTTTCTTAACTTCTTTTTTTCTAATCAATGATATTTTACATATTCTCGGAAGTCTCTAAGATACAGATATAGTCCAAACAACATTTACTAGTTAATATAATTTGTGAAATTAAGGGGTAAAACCACTCTAGGATTTTCAAAAAATCAAACTTTTTTGTTTTTGCTTAAACGATACTTTAGGGTCATAAAAATAATACGTCATTTGATTTGTAGTGAAAAACAAATGTTAATAAAACTTTAAATGCGTTTTTCTCGAAATCACTTTTTTCAAACTAGGAGGACCGATTTCTCAGTGACTATTGCATGGATCGATTTGAAATTTTTAAAGTAGCTTCACAACAATAATCTCTTTGGAAGTACGTAGCCGTTTTTTGATTGGATGTAAACTATTTTTTTCATAAACAATTTAATGCTCATTTTTAGGGAAAAAAGTCGATTCATTGCTTAAAAAGTGCGCCACTTCCACAAAAATTGATTAGGAAGAAAAATCCTACGTACTTTCGAAGCCAATCGTATATAGATTATAAATTTTCTTTAGCTTTTGTTCCATGACTCATAGATGCCGAGAAATCCGTCCTCCCATGATGGTGTTTTCAAAAAAGCTGTTTTCGACGGCGGGCTCTGTCGCCGTCATTTTGCATAAAAATGACAATAAAAAAATTGTTTTTCGTTCTTCAATATGTGTTAAATAAACCCTCTGAAAAGAAATTCTATTCCATTTGTCACACTCGCAAAATAAATTGTCAAATTTAGGTCTTTTTTTCTGCCTCTAGAGTGGTTTTATCCATAACAAAAAAAATGCGAAAAGGGGATAAAAGTATAGAAGTAATAAGTATTTGTACGATTCTTATGACGAACCATTTACAGTAGAGTTTGTAACCTAAACACATTAGTTTATTGCTTCGTACGAATTAGAAAACATCAAATTTCCAGTCAAGTACTTTAAAAAAAAGCTCTAATAGAGGAATGGAAAAAGATCCCACTTCTTATTAACTTCTAACTAATAATTTAGTTAATTTAACGCTTAGAAGAGTTGCAATAATTATCAAATCAAAAGGAAATCCCACGAAGGAAGTATTATATACTTGTAAATTAATGTAAAGTTCGTTTTTTTTTTTTAATGAAATTTAAAAAATTAAACAGTTGTACGAATACTTATTGCTTCGATATTTCTATCGATTACTTGTTTTTTTCTTGTTAATTTCGCAACTTACATAAATAGCTATTTTTTTTTTTTTTGTAATCTATTTATTCTAGAGATTTCCGAGAATATGTAGAATGTCATAGTTTATAAAAAATAAGTTAATAAATTACAATTTTACATAGTTTTTTTGAAAATTAATCGGTGTACGAATACTTTCTACACCCACTGTACATTTCTCAGTGAAAACCCCTATAATCTGGACAGTGAACGTGTTAAAATCTGATAGGGACCATTATCCATGCCAGTATTTAATAACACGAACGGTATCGACTACGCCTCATTCGAGTAGGTGATCCTCTGATTATTCCAAAAGGCAGCGCATCGTCGAAAGTCGGTTAATTGTGCTCGTACGCGGCGTGATCTTTCCAGTGGCCCATCCCGTCATGTGCGACGCGTGTCACAAAGAGAACTTCACCGGCTTCCGATACAGATGTCAGAAATGCCACTCGTATCAGCTTTGCCAAGACTGTTTTTGGCGCGGTAAAGTTTCCGGGACACATAATAACGATCACGAAACGAGGGAGTACAGTAGTTTTGTACGTATTCTGGAGTTGAGGTTTCAAAGTTTTCCATGGACCATATAACGCGTGTTTCTAATGCGAATACTCCATCTCTTACCTTTCGCGCAGAAATCGCCGAGCAAACAAATCGGGCACTCCCTGAGGAAGAGCTTCAGATGCGTACCTGAAAAAGGGAAGAACAGTTTACCGAGATTTCCAGAGCAACCTGAGAAGACGTTAGACTTGTCGCACATAGTGTGAGTCTCGTTGATCCTAGGTCCACGTTAATAAATAGTGTAATTTATCTCTACAAATAAATTCAATTCACTTGCAGCCCCCCATCACCTCTACCATCTCACAACGGGTTTCCAGATCCAGGTTTTATGGCTCCGTTCGACTCTGGATCAATGGATAGCCGTTCTACCTTGAGGAGGTGAGCATGGAACGGTCTTACTTTGCACATTTATCTCTGTGAAATATCCATATGAAGTCACATTTTATTTATTTTTTTTTGTAATTTTTTTTTTCCTTATTTGGGTATTATACAGTATGGATAGTTCAAGACTGGATGATGAACATAAATTAATAGCACGATACGCACAAAGGTTGGCTCAGGAAGCTAGGACCATGGTGAGATATATTAATCCTTTTTCTATATCGCAATAATATAATTCTTTCAACGCACACTCTCTACTTTCCTATCCGACATGCGCATGCATTATGTCTAATATATTTTTTGTGAGATACTATGTAAATTGTGTAGCTGCACTGTACGTGTATTCACACGAATAATCGTGGATAGAATAAAATTACTCGAGTTGTTATTATAATAAATTTAACTAAAGGAAAAATGTATGGAACTTGTTGGAAGTATTTAATTTTATTATATTGGAATAAAATTGTACTGAATGTTGTATCTACAACCTGACAGTTTGTTTAACGATAAGAGCATGGAATGATAACCGAAACACCCGTGGTTGGTAAATTAGGGTAATGAAATTAAATACAGTAACGGATCGTGAACGTGTGACACTAATTTTAACTTCGTAACTACGTTGACAGCCTCGTGCCTCGTCCAGAATGTCGCAAGCTGAGCAAGCAGTAAGTACGAACAATTTTTAACGAAACTCAAAGAATATTTGGAATACTCTCGAATGTTTTCATGCTTATGTAACGAAATAAAAACTCGTGTTTCAGGGTAGGGCGCCGTCCGACGCAAATTTGGCATCCTTGGATGCCTCGAGGGCACAACGCGAGCTTATATCGCAGTTGGAAGCGAAGAACAAGGAAATAATGCGCGAGATTGCAAGGTTAAGGTATACCTGTGTCGTTTATTTCCTTTATATCAAGCCTAAACCTCGAGATCATCCTGTCGAACCATCCTAGAATCATGCATGTTTTGAACATTCAGTTTCGCTTCGTCACCTTGGTTGCATAGAGTGCGTATAAGAATCGAAGACATCACACCTATACTAACAATTACAATTCTTCATTCCTCTACGCAATTAAATTCATAATTTGTATATACAGTGGGTGTAGAAAGTATTCGTACACCGATTAATTTTCAAAAAAACTATGTAAAATTGTAATTTATTAACATATTTTTTATTAACTATGACATTCTACATATTCTCTAGAATAAATAGATTACAAAAAAAAAAAATAGCTATTTATGTAAGTTGCGAAATTAACAAGAAAAAAACAAGTAATCGATAGAAATATCGAAGCAATAAGTGTTCGTACAACTGTTTAATTTTTTAAACTTCATTAAAAAAAAAAACGAACTTTACCATTAATTTACAAGTATATAATACTTCCTTCGTGGGATTTCCTTTTGATTTGATAATTATTGCAACTCTTCTAAGCGTTAAATTAACTAAATTATTAGTTAGAAGTTAATAAGAAGTGGGATCTTTTTCCATTCCTCTATTAGAGCTTTTTTTTAAAGTACTTGACTAGAAATTTGATGTTTTCTAATTCGTACGAAGCAATAAACTAATGTGTTTAGGTTACAAACTCTACTGTAAATGGTTCGTCATAAGAATCGTACAAATACTTATTACTTCTATACTTTTATCCCCTTTTCGCATTTTTTTTGTTATGGATAAAACCACTCTAGAGGCAGAAAAAGAGACCTAAATTTGACAATTTATTTTGCGAGTGTGACAAATGGAATAGAATTTTTTTTCAGAGGATTTATTTAACACATATTGAAGAACGAAAAACAATTTTTTTATTGTCATTTTTATGCAAAATGACGGCGACAGAGCCCGCCGTCGAAAACAGCTTTTTTGAAAACACCATCATGGGAGGACGGATTTCTCGGCATCTATGAGTCATGGAACAAAAGCTAAAGAAAATTTATAATCTATATACGATTGGCTTCGAAAGTACGTAGGATTTTTCTTCCTAATCAATTTTTGTGGAAGTGGCGCACTTTTTAAGCAATGAATCGACTTTTTTCCCTAAAAATGAGCATTAAATTGTTTATGAAAAAAATAGTTTACATCCAATCAAAAAACGGCTACGTACTTCCAAAGAGAATATTGTTGTGAAGCTACTGTAAAAATTTCAAATCGATCCATGCAATAGTCACTGAAAAATCGGTCCTCCCAGTTTGAAAAAACTGATTTCGAGAAAAACGCATTCAAAGTTTTATAAACACTTTAATCGCGCTCTGAAGCGCTGCGGCAAAATCGATAATTGAACCTTTTAACATTTGTTTTTCACTACAAATCAAATGATGTATTATTTTTATGACCCTAAAGTATCGTTTAAGCAAAAACAAAAAAATTCGATTTTTTGAAAATTCTAGAGTGGTTTTACCCCCTAATTTCACAAATTATATTAACTAGTAAATGTTGATTGGACTATATCTGTATCTTAGAGACTTCCGGGAATATGTAAAATATCATTGATTAGAAAAAAAGAAGTTAAGAAACTACAATTTCACACAAAAAGTTTTTTGGGAAATTGATCGGTCTACAAATACATTCTACACCCACTGTACAACTCTAAGAGAGCCATGTCCGAGAAATTTTACTAACTTAAATATTTGCTTGAACTCGCAACCTATTAATTACCTATTAAAACATATATTGCATAGAAAAACAGTTAAATACATCTGTCTTGGATAAGTCTTCTAATTGAGAAATTACTAATCGAGAAATTAGATATTCGAAACAATGTTCACTGATACGTACAATAATACTCACTAGATTCACATACAAATACAACATCGATACATTCTCGCTTTAGCTGATAATGAACCAAATGGAGTATCTAGTTATCTAACATTTTCTATTTGAATGTTACGATCGACTACAGGAGACAACAAGAGATAGAAGCTGCTGGCTTAGAAAATCCGGCGTTGATGTCTGAACTGAGAGCTCTGAGACAGAGAAAAGATGAGCTAGAGAGTCATTTGGCAACGTTGCAAGATTCTAGGAAACAGTTGATGATACAACTGGAAGGTTTAATGAAAATGTTAAAGGTAGAACGCACAATACACGTTAAGGTGAGGTCCCATGGATGTAATGCTCGTGCTCGGGCAATAAATTATCCGTGCTCGCCGGATTTTGTTCGAAAACACGTTCCTACTAGCGTCCAAAAGGTCGCTATAAATGCGACGACAAACGGTTTGGAACCACTTGAAAGGGTCGATTTTTCCGAGCGTTTGGGTCTCGGTCCATGGTCTAGGCTCGCGAGCACGGGAACTATTCCATAAAAAAAAATCGACCCTTTCGAGTGGTTCGAAGCGAGACCCCCAATACTTGTTTTCACCGAGACCGTAGGCGCCTACTTGGGTTCGCTCAAGGATCTGGGATCAAACGGCCGATCGACTCATCAGTTTTTGATCAAATCGAATGCTTTATTCTTCATCGTATCAACGTGAACGCGACGCCATTGGATTCTTGGCGTTCTCCTAATTAAAATGATATCTCACGTTGCGTAAATCGAACTATTTTTAACGAAATAACTTTTCAATTATGCAATCAGCATAATCAGCATAGTTTTGCATATAATTTCGTGAAAAATAGTCCGATTTACGCGATGTGAGATGTCATTTTGATCGTAGAAGCATCAGGAATCGATTGAAGTTACTTCAGCAAAGTTTCTATAAAAATTGTCGAGGTTGGCATTTTCAATTGTTTATGACATCCCCTTGTCGACCGCCCGTTGCGATGATGGTGCGTGGCCTTTTTCGGGATTCCGTGCTCGTTTAGGCGTTCGCGCGGCTCGTTGTGCCAGCTCGTCTGGGTCCATCAGACCCTCCTGCGCGACGTGTTGACACTTTCAAGTGGACGTTGCTCGTGCTTGCCGCCCAAACTTACATACATGGGACCTCACCTTTATAACTTCCATTTGATGATCGCGGTACATAGCGGGGAAACTGTTGTCGATTACAGAATCATCAGGCATCTCCGAGATCGACACCAAACAGTTCACCACGGAGTACGAAATCACCTCCCTTGCCGCCAGGTGCTGTTCCAAGCAGTAGATCGGCCCCCCCAACTCCGGGTGGTCCTTTGTCTACAACCCCGCAGCAACAGCAGCAACAGACCCAAAATCAACAACAGATGTCTCAAAGTTATCAAAGCTCTGTTCCAACAACGTCAGTGGCAAACGTGCCGACTAACGCTATGCTTGGAACGATACAAAATCCTATTCCAGATAACTTGTCGTGTGTCGGAGGTGACGTAAGGTAGGCAGGCATATGGAAAATTTATATTAAAAATAAGTGAAAGAATAGTCCGGAAGAATGACACACAGAGCAAAAGGAAAACGCGAATGACACACTTTGTACAATAGATCGTTTCGATGTTAAGTCAGTTAATGGAATATACACGTATTCCTCAATTTAACGGGGAAATGATACTTGGTGCTTTCAGAAACGTACCGACAAGTTTCGAACCTTCCGATATTCATAAACACAAAGAGAAACTCTTTCTTTGTTTTTATAAATATTTTTAATTTAGAATACTTGTCTATATGTTTGTGAACCACGCGTACGACGTAATTGTACAAACATTTTTTATTGTATTTAACGAACCGAGTAATAATCTCGTAGAAGTTGGCACTACTGTCTTTCACAGGACGTAAAATAATATTATTGTACATTATACACATTCGCCGTATGCTGTACGCCATATTTGAAATAGTCATTATTACTTAATCCATAATTAAATAAATTACTGAAACGTTGAAGTTATAAGAAGGAATCAAATTAAAAATGTAAATAGTTTTACAATCGTGTGTTTTAAATCTCGCAAAAAAAAAAAGAATGTGCTCGCCGATTACATTTATTTGTACTTTATATACACATGTTTAAAAGTTGATTTCTTCTGAACGAACAGTGCTAGTTGTAATAGACGTCTAGTTGCACATTGTATAAAAATGATCACAAGTAATGATACCTTAAATTGCTGCATGTGAATGTTAATGAGAATATATTCTTATTCAACTGGTAACAAGAATAAGTTTGGTACAAGTTGAATGTAAGAAAATTTTTGTTTTGAAACATCCGTACACCGATAAAATTCGATACTGCGAATTTTAATTTCCGTTTTTTTTTTTTTCGTTAGGAAACATCGATATAATTAAGCGATATTGCTTTTTGCTACTTTGTGACGCTTTTAGGCTCTATTGGATTTTCGTAATTTTACGTTATTGATTATATTTTAATTTTCCACAACTGCATTTAATTACTTTCGTGAAATTACAGGCATGCGTATTATATAGAATGGAACAGTTAATGTCAATCCACTTGAAATAGCACGTTGACAAATTTTATTGTACACTTGAAAAATGTTATTATACTTTTTTCTTTATATAGAATTGTACAATTATTGCGCATATGTTCTTTTATCTTTAATAAATTAAGGTAATATGTATTATTTATCTCTTGTTTATCGCAATTCATTTACCTGTATTTTTTGAACATTCACGTTAAATTTTTCAATAAATATCCAATGCACTGACACAATGAAAGATTATTATTTATCTGATAAACAAGTTTTATCACAATAAAAAAAAAAGAAAAGAAAAGAAAAGAAAAAATGCACAAGGTACCGCAAGTTAAACTAGATTACTATATCATAAGAATTCGTACAATTATTTTGACTCCATGTTGCATGTGTGTGTGATAGCATATGCTAGTTTGAAATTTGCAAGTGTTTACACATTTTGTACTCTGATTACATTTCGGAAAGAGTAAACTTTTAATGATAGATGCTTGCACAGTGAGCGTGGCATGACGTAAATTTAATTTAGTTTTTTTATTTGAAAGTTGCTTCATGCAAAGAAAATAGAGATTTTCGATATCAGGTCTGCGTTCAGGACAAACAGCTTGCCAGGAAGTGGTTCCAGCAGCGCGAATAATAGCTTGGGCCGATCTTTGCGAAACGACTTGTTGGTAGCTGCTGACAGTGTTACTAATGCCATGTCAACACTCGTGAGGGAACTGAATTCAGGTATGTTAAATAACGAGTTTTAATAAAATTTGCATCAGAAATGAATGCAAAGTAATTTACGTAGATTAAAATGGCACAAGGATTTGTACTTAGTTATTTTATTTAATATAGGTCTTCGATAATTATATATTTCGATTAAATACACGAAATAGAAGTTCTGATCCCTTTGAATAGAAAATATCATAGCCAACTTTGAGAGGTAACAATCAATGTTTCATAAGTTAAACATTTGAACATAATGTATATTATTTTATTTAAAATAAAAGACTTTGTGAAATTTACGATATTGTAAAAATAATCTGTTTTAAATAAGTGTTTCTTATATATTTACTTTCTCTCATAATATTGTTCATATTAGTGTAAACAGGCATGTTTCACAGTATTTTTATTCTATCATGTCATTAGATCTTTATGGCATGTAACGATACTAGCATTCCCCTTTCTGTTTCTAGTGAAAAAGATCTTGCAAATTTATTATCTATATAAAACGTAGATATACGGTAATTTTAATGTGCATATTTGTTCACATAACAAGATATAAGTAAAAGTAAAATTTATGGTTTTAGTATTTCTTTTCCAATATAGTAGTCAAAGATAAAATAAACAATTGTATAGTTGTACTGAATCTTTGCAGATAATTAAATGTAATTAATGATTTTTCGAAAATTTATTCAAAGTGATACCGAATGAGTACTGCGTTTATAAATAAGAATCATTTCATGTGAATTGTGAGGAATTCACGAGGAAGGTAAACAAAAAAGTTCTGCTTACATTTGAATGCATAATGACAATTGAATGACTAATACTAGTTCTGGAAAATTAAATATAATCGTGCAAATATCTCAAAACGATACCCACAACTTTTTTAAATATATTTCCACTATCATCTGTATATTACTCAAAAACAAATTTTTACACATGTAAATATTTAGTTTCCACCCTACTTTACACATTTGCCTGTTATAAATTTTACCTTGTTTTCTCTCATTTAGCATAGAGTTAGCAAAGTTTAGTCTAGCAATAGCACAGACTACACTACACGCAAAACAGCAAGTGCTTAATTGGCAATTATACATTAATCTCTGAGTTACATCGAAATCATAAGGGTTTAGAAACGACTTTATAATCAATACTAGATCGAATCGAAATTTAATATATGAAGCTATTTATTTTTAAATTTTTTATGAAATAAAACTAATCTTTTGTTTCTTATATTTACAGTATATTAATTTTATACACTTTGAACCCTCCATCTGCAATCATATTTTCCAGACAACCAGATTTCTCTCTCATTTTTATTTTGAAGAAATTAGAGAGTGAAATTTCACTCTTGAATGACTCAGATTGCAATTGGAGGACTTGTGAAATTCAAAATTACGAAATATCTGATATTTTTTCAAATAATATTTTTAAAATGATTTGAAATTTGTGCGAAATATTTCCATTGTACTCAAATTTGAACAACAAATAAACGTTCCTATACAAATAACACTTTAGACGTGTTGTGGAATGTGTGTGATATGCACCCCCTGTGAATGTGTCCTGGTGGCTTGCAGACTCAGACCAGGAGGATCATTCTCACAACTCTGGCCGAATTAACATCAGAAAGCCGTTAGGTAAGAGTTTGTTGAAATTTTGACCATTATTTTGTACATTTTGACATCATCACAAGCATTCGCAGAATATCATATCACTTGCTTCTTTAGCATAAGTATAATCACTACAATGAATGGGCGTTATGACAAATATTTTTGCTATTTCAGAATGTAAAGTTAAATTACCAATATAATTGCCAGGTATACTTTTGTAATAATTAAAACCACAGAGAAGTTTTCTATTCTATTCTTAAAAGTAGTTGACTAACTGTTGTTCAATTGCTATATATATTTATAGACCTGTGTATTCGTATTTACAATTTTGTAGACATGTTTTTGTTGGCTTAAGTCCCTGTAAATGAAGCTATCGGTACTATAAACGTACATCGCTAGTTCAATACTTTAATCGGATAGATATACGTGATACAAATTGTATAAAAGTTAGTACACTTTTTAACGAGAAATAACAAGAATAGAATATTGTTTTAAAATAAATTTGTGTATCTCATATAAATTTGTGATGCGATTATGATATAATTTGTAAACTATTGCCTTGTCCTTAGACTTCGAGGCTGGTGAAGACGGAGACGATAGTAGCGGCGGTGGAAATTCTTGGCGGGAAGAACTCCAACGTCGCTATCAGCAAGAAAATGATTTTTTGGCTGAATTGCGAGCACGTAACGTTAACATGTCGCAAACACCATCTGCTACTCCTTCCAGTGAACAAGAACAAGAAAGAGGAGAGAGAGAAGAAGCAGATGGAGAAAAAGAAGAGGATAACGAAAACAATTGGACAGAACCAGTGATGAGATTGAGACCAGTCAATCGATAAGTTCACTTAAGAACGTTCACACGTATTTTATAACAGCTTAGAAACTGAGTTTAGTGAAGTTAGCACCTCCAAATGCAAATTTCGATTTTAATTTGTCCACCTTTCAGAAAAAAGTTACACCACAAACAAGCCATTTGAAGTCAACACACCTATATAGACCTTTGTTTAAGGGTTTTCTTAGCAAATGTGTCTCTCCACATTTTGTCCACTAATGTTTTTCGTTTGTCCAACAAGTATTTTCGTTTGTCCACCCCTCAGAAAAAAGATACACTTCAATTAAGGAGAAGTTGCCAGCGATACGCTCGGTTGCGGGTCATGTGTCTTCGTTTTATCAATTTTGTAGCTAATTATTTCTGTCTGCGCAGAACCATTAACGTTATTTGTTTCTTCAATTAAAGTTTTCGTTTGTGTAACCCTTAGGAAAAAGTTATGCATAGATTAGAAAAATATAGTATCGCTACTTACACTTAGAGCTCTTTCACACGACGATACGCGTATCACAATACGCGTATGCGATACGTATCTGCTAGCAAGATACTTATGCTATACTGTATTCAACTAATTTCGTAGCTCGGTGTTGATCATTTGTTTTTTAGTTAAACATATTTTCGCGTTCTTAGTTAGTGAAAACTTTTCTGAAATAATGGATGAGATTGAAGCTTTATCCATTTGGTGTCTACATAAAAAAGCTACTAAAAGGAGAAAAGTTAAGAAAAAATATTGGGTTCATCCTATTAATAATATAAGAGAAGAAAAGGGAGCTTTTCATATTGTATTCGAAGAACTTTGTAACGATCCATGTAAATTCTTCAATTATTATGTCTAAAATTTTTTTTTGAAGAAGGTGAACGAAATCGCCGATACTGCGCAGCGTCGTGTGAACGCTTGGATCTATTTCAATGTTTCGTCGGCCGCCCCGACGCAGAAAAAATTGCCGGCGGCCGATCAACCGCGGATACCGAAAATCAGTATCATCAGTCTCGCGTATCTCGCGAGAATCGCCGTCTGAACGCTTCCATAACATTATGTGTACCATCGGTATCCTGCATACAATGTTCATCAATTTAATAATTACACTGTCCAACAAATTTAACCTTTTTTTAAATTCCGCGATATCCACTAGGTGATTCTTATAGGGTTCCTCACCCTAAATACGAATCTGAAAGTAAAATTGCTCCATCACCCTTAGTTTTCGAGAAATTCGAGATTTTGTAAATACGGTCGATTTTTAGAGAAAACGTAGTACTACTTGAAAACTACGAACGCTAGAAAGTTCTATTTAGTCTTAAAAGATAGAGGAGTGTTTTCTGAATATGAAGACATATTCCTTTAAAATTATCTGCTCCTTCGAATGCCTGTAAATGAACACCGAAGTACAAAAACTTGCCGACACGAGTACTTTTCACGAAATACTTTTGTATTTTTATGAGAAGTTATTCGTCTAGGCCGAATTTACACTATGTTATCGGATTCTCCA
>NW_026534144.1:10883-12560 GCF_026225885.1 Hylaeus anthracinus | reverse complement strand
CCAGTGCGTGCGTTCCGGGGGAGAAAAAACAACAATGGATCCTCGGGGATCGAAAAGAAAAACGAAAGAAACGTGGGACCCCCACTGAGGAATCCAAGGGGACCGTTGAAGCCACCACTACCCGTGAGGCCCTTTTTTTCCCCAAGTCGGCCTCAACATAGGGGTCCACGATGTTCACGGGCCATCTCCGCGGGTCTAATACCCCCCCGAAGACGTTGATTCGAAAAATTTGATCCGAACTGTCTGTGTAGCGAACGCGGTAACGAAGAAATGAAGCTTTTAAAACTGTGAATTTCAATATCGAAGACCGTAACGTTTGTTATAATACGGAATACAATACCGAAGTAGTAAAGTTTGCATGAAGAAACGATACAATACTGAAGAAATGAAGTTTCCTATTTTGTACACAATTTAATGTCGAAGTAAAGAAGTTTAAATGAATAGGCAATGGTGTGCTGAAGAAACAAAACTTGTATCACTGTAGTATTTAATATTAAAGTAATGAAGAATTGCATTAATAGACTCTGCGATATTGAAGATACGAAACAATGCTTGCACATTCCAGTGTTGAAGTAACGAAATTTCCATTAAATTGCATAACATTCCACTAATAAACAGTGGAACTCGTCTTGCCAACCTTTTAAACTACAACGAAGTAAATAGATTGAAATAAAATTTTGAACGATTCGGTTTTGAAATTTTTTAATACCTAAAGTTTAATACCTAAATTTTAATACCTAAATACTACGTTTGATACGAAGTTGTAGTGATTGCACAGGGTTGCGTAATGGACGAAACGCGTTACCGAACGTCGTTCCTCCCGGACAGGGATCGTTCAGCGACAATAAACAAAACCAGCGACGACGGAAGTGCAGAAACGCGGCGTTCGTCGTGTGTTTGTTTGATTTTCGGTGTCGACTTTCTTTCTGTCGGCGTCCACGACGCGTCCGCAGACGACGCGTGCACCGTGTATACATCGGTTCCAGAGCGCGGTTTGTCGAACCGTGAGAGAGGACCACCCTGATCGCACGGCACGTTCGCGTTACTTCGCTCTACTCGATGCACCGTGTCAAGAAAATTTCTTCTAATTGTATCGCTTTCAGGAAAACTATTTTTAATCGCTCCAGGATTTCCCGGAAGGGATTTCCTCGGATTTACATAGGTAAGGAGAAATTTTAACGATCGGAATGATAGAGAGTGATACGCTGAAGAAATGAAGAAATTGAAATTTATATAAATAGACAATGAAATACTGAGGAAATAAAATTTTCATTGATAGGAATACGGAAGAAATGAAGAAATGAAGTTTACGATCGTGTGCGTTTCAGTATTGATAAAATAGTAGTGTTTGCGTTAATAAATAATGGTATGCGAAAGAAATGGATGACGCGTCAGTGGTTCATGAGCTATAAAGAAGATTCAAAATTGAAAAAATAAGGTTTGCTATGGTTTGGTTTCCAATACTGGGGTGATAAAGTTTGCATAAATAGATAATGCAGTACTGAAGAATTGAAGAAGTGAAGAATTGCAATAATGGCCGCTCTAAAACTAAAGAAATGGTGAAATGTAGAAATGAAGAAATGAAGAAGTGAAGAAATGAAGAAATGAAGAATGCAGAAATGAAGAATGCAGAAATGAAGAAATGAAGAAATGAAGAAATGAAGAAATGAAGAATTG
>NW_026534144.1:8959-10873 GCF_026225885.1 Hylaeus anthracinus | reverse complement strand
AAGAAATGAAGAAATGAAGAAATGAAGAAATGAAGAAATGAAGAAATAAGGTATTGAAGAAATGAAGAAATGAAGAATTGCAATATTAGCCACTCCAATGCTGAAGTAATGCAATAATTTTCATTGTAACACTGAAGAAATGAAGAAATGAAGAAATGAAGAATGCAGAAATGAAGAAATGGAGAAATGAAGAAATGAAGAAGTGAAGAGATGAAGAAATGAAGAAATGAAGAAATGAAGAGATGAAGAAATGAAGAATGAAGAAATGAAGAAATTAAGAAATTAAGAAATTAAGAATTGCAATATTAGCTACTCCAATGCTGAAGTAATGCAATAATTTCCATTGCAACACTGAAGAAATGAAGAATTCCAATGTTAGCCATCCCAATACTGAAGAAATGAAATTTTATTTAATAGAAGTAACGAAGAAATCAAGTGTCCCATGAAGAGACGATTCAATACTGAAGAAATAAAGTTCGCACTATTTAATCATTTTAATTAATTCAATAATAAGAGACAATTTTATACATTCCACTAAGAAAGACTGCTTCGCATTTCAATAAATATATAACGAACCGAAATCTGTAATAATCCCATAAAATTCGACTGGGATCCCAGGATGCCATCAGACAGGGGCGGTGCACCCTTGTACTTCCAAAGGACCCCCCGCGTGCCCTGCCAACTACGCCACCAGCAACCCTACAATGAAGGTGATTCCATTGACGGAAGGTGGCCATTAATAGGCTAATCTCAGTGGACTGTGAAAAGTAATTATCGCAGGGTGCGCGCTCACGAGCCTGTTTGGTTAGAGGTACGCCAGGTTCCCAAACAATGAATTATGGCGGATGTGATTCCGGAAAAACCCACCGGCAATCAATTTTTGCCGGTACCTGTGCCTCCGATCTGCACTTTGCTTCATGGATTCCTTTCGTTCCTCGAGAACGAAACATTTTAAAATTACAAACAAAAAAAAAAAAAGAAAAAAAAATTACAAGCCGATGCAACGACAAATAATTTTCTATACAACGCTGCATATTTTAATAGGTGATACCTCTCTTTGGTGTGATTTTATTAGTAATGTTTCGAGCAGAAAACGAGAAAAACATCGATGACCTTGAAATGACCTTGAAATGATCTCGATACAATTCTCTTCGTTTACCGTGTCGCACTTCGAACGAAACGTTCTCATAAATAATAAGAAATGTTTCAGACGGAATAGCGACACTTTTTTCCACCAAATAAACGCGACGATTCGCTTTTCCGTAAATGGAAAACGGTTAGAGGGAACCGAACGTGCTGAAAATAATGATTCCGGCGGCGAGACGAGCTTTTACAACGGCTGCGGATACGGCGGGGAAATACGTCGCCCGCATGCTCGAAACTTTTGGATTACCGGGCTAATAAAATCCCATAATCTAGCTACGACGAAGGGGACCAGAGACAACGCCTGTCCGAAATTAACTGCGGGGGTTGCGGACAGGTATATCACTCGTCTCCCTAAGGTTTTCCCCAACGATTTACCCAATGTGACTCGGACGGACAAGTCTCGGACCTTGAGAAAAATACTTGTCGATCGATGCGTTTCTTCGAGATCAGTGTAGGCATATAGGGTGTTTCGTTCGAAGAGGAGCGGATCTGTTGTTCTAGGATTTCTTAAAAATATTCGTTCTTCAATTTTTAAAAAATGTGGTTTTCATTTCAGAGCAAAACTTTCTGTACATTATTTGTAGATTTTCACGAGATCTGCAAGGAAAACAAGTTTCAATCCAAAATGTTTGTTACTAACAAAGCTACGAATTTTTGAAAATTGGCAATCTTTTTTCTCATTTTTCTCCCAAAACGCACTCAAAACATAGAATCTTTCGAGGGTTTGATATTTTTTAAAAATTCACTGATTAAAGACGCGTAGTTTCC
>NW_026534144.1:7869-8949 GCF_026225885.1 Hylaeus anthracinus | reverse complement strand
ACTCAAAACATAGAATCTTTCGACGGTTTGATATTTTTTAAAAATTCCGTAATGCAAGACGCGTAGTTTCCCGTTTCGATCATTCAAATCTAATTACCCAATCGAAACTTACGAATTTTTCAAATTTTAATCGAACCCTCCTTGCTACTCCCTAAAAAAAAAAAAGAAGAAACCATTCCGTAATTTTGAAAAATTTGGATTCCGTTTCGGAGCATAACTTACTACATGTTTCATTCTACCGTTTCGTGAGATTTACAAGCGCAACAAAATTCCAGCCAATTATCCTTGAAAGCTCGCACGCAATTACCCCCGAGGAGCACGCGAGGGATGCCAGATAAGCGACGTGACTGGAATCTCATTAAAGGTGGATCTAAGGGCACCGTGTGATCGCCACGTGTTCGCCAAATTTTTCTACGATTTCTACAACCTTCCTAAATCTGCGACATGTGTCCACCGGCAGCGCTCGGGGGTCACAGACGGTGAGCAAACAGGTAGCACGTGCTCCACGCGGCAATCACCTAGCCGTCCGGCAGGATGGTCCCGACCAGCTTCGTGCCCGAGGGTGCTATAAAACTGAAGCACGTTGGTCAATGGGGCTGGCATTGTGAATGAATATGACGTCGCACATGGGGGAAAAAAGATTCGGGAAACTTTAGGTCCTACGATATTCGGATTCTAAACTCTATAGGTGCCTAGGTCAATCGCTTGGTTCAGAGATCTGTGATTAATGAAACTTTTAGGTTATGGGATACCTCTAGATTCTAAGCTCCCCAAGTGCTTAGAATCTCTTGGTCCAGAGAACTCTGGGTTCTGGAACCTCTAGGTTCTAGGACCTCTAGATTCTAAGCTCTCCAAGTGCTTAGAATCTGTGGTCTAGAGATCTCTAGATTCTAAGCTCTCCAAGTGCTTAGAATCTCTTGGTCCAGAGATCCCTGGGTCCTGGAATCTCTAGGTCCAGAGATCTCTAGATTCTAAGCTCCCCAAGTGCTTAGAATCTGTGGTCCAGAGATCTCTAGATTCTAAGCTCTCCGAATGCTTAGAATCTGTGGTCCAGAGATTTCTAGATTCTAAGCTCTCCAA
>NW_026534144.1:5715-7859 GCF_026225885.1 Hylaeus anthracinus | reverse complement strand
TTCTAGATTCTAAGCTCTCCAAGTGCTTAGAATCTGTGGTCCAGAGAACTCTGGGTCCTGGAACCTCTAGGTTCTAGGATCTCTAGATTCTAAGCTCCCCAAGTGCTTAGAATTTCTTGGTCCAGAGAACTCTGGGTCCTGGAATCTCTAGATCCAGAGATCTCTAGATTCTAAGCTCTCCAAGTGCTTAGAATCAGTGATCCATTGATCTCTGGGTCCTGAAACGTCTGGATCCAAGGATCTCTAAATTCTAAGCTCCCCAAGTGCCTACAGACTTCTGACTCAGAGATCCCTACGTCCGGAACCCCTAAATCCCAAAATTTTCTTTACGACAAGTCCTACAATACATTTATAACATACATACATATCATTAATGGACTCGTCTCCGTATCCTACAGAAGACTTGCCCAGAAATGTTCAGTTCGCTCGCCGACCACGCGTAGAGATACTAACGGTACGACAGGATCGACCAGTAACCGGTAGTTTCTAATCTCCCTATTGTTTTCAACGTAAATATTTTTCTGGCCTGTTAATCCGAATTAGCAGCTGACTTCGGCGATCACGGTTTACGCGGAAACCGCGCCCCTTTCGCCGAGCGCTTCTCCAAAGTTTGCCAAACAGAGTGCACTTAACCGTGGCTCCCAATCCGTACACGAAACAGGGGATTTCAGGGGACGACGATCGCTTAGGATAATTCCTAAAGTCAGCCGAGGAAGCTGGAAATAATATAGAGGAACTAATACGTACGTACATACGAAGGACGTTCGGTAACCGGTGGTACGAGCAAAAAGGGGGACGATTCTACGCGAAAAAATAAGTCGATAATATAGAATGAAAATTTCTCACGCGAGGCTCTGTTTTCGAGATAATCGTCTTTGAATTTTCGGGCGCGATTGACTCGTTATACCGAGTCGCACCGTAGATCGTTGTCTCGTTGGTTATTTAAATATTTCTTCCGAAAGTGGAAGACACGTCTCTTCGGTTCGAATATTTCTTCTTCGATATAAATATTTCATCAGAGAATGAAAGAAATGTCTGTTCGATAGAAATATTTCTTCGGAAAATGGAAGAAACATCTCTTCGCTCTAAATATTCTTTCTAAAAATTAAACAAATACCTCTTCAATTTAAGTATTTCTTCCACCTAAACGATAAAATTGATTTCCCTGGATCACGAAGAATTAATATTCTCGACAGAGATACGGTTTTGTTAAAATTTTATTTTGTTTAAATTGTGTCGAATGACGATGTGTTTAATCGTTGAGGAGAAAAGTATTCGAAGGAGTCGACAGGGACTCTTGAACCTGCAGTCGCGCACGACGAACCAAGAAACGCGTACGCGCCGATTAAACGAGACCACGGGCAATTAAGTCCGCGTTAATATCGCGAAACGGTGCGTGTGGCAGAACTGCACGTGAATAGTTCTTCCTCGATTGCTTTTATTTCTTCTTCTCCTCGTGCGACAGTTCTTTACTTATGTTTCAAGTGTATAATACTTGTTATTTCTCCCATTTAGACATATATTTGTTGCTTCTTCTGTGGATATTGTTGATTTTTATTTTTTATTTATTTACGGTTTAATTCTTCAAATAATGTATTGTTACACGTGTAAATACTTGATGAAATGGAGAAAGTTTACTTCTGTTTGCTTCTTCGAATAATGTATTGTTCCACTTGTAAACTATTGATAACATGGAGAAAGTGCAAATAAGTACTGGAAGAAATGAAGAAATCTCGAATAAACACTGGAAGAAATGAAGAAATCTTAAATAAATAGTTGAAGAAATGAAGAAACCTCAAGTAAACACCTGAAGAAATGAAGAAACCTGAAATAAATTACTGAAGAAATGAAGAAATCTTAAACAAACAGCTGAAGAAATGAAGAATCCTCAAGTAAACTACTGAAGAAATGAAGAAACCTCAAATAAACTCCTGAAAAAATGAAGAAACCTTAAATAAATTACTGAAGAAATGAAGAAACTTGAAATAAACAGTTGAAGAAATGAAGAATCCTGAAATAAACACTGGAAGAAATAAAGAAACCTCATATAAACTACTGAAGAAATGAAGAAACCTGAAATAAACAGTTGAAGAAATAAAGAAACCTGAAATAAACACTGGAAGAAATGAAGAAATCTCAAATAA
>NW_026534144.1:3731-5705 GCF_026225885.1 Hylaeus anthracinus | reverse complement strand
GAAACCTGAAATAAACACTGGAAGAAATGAAGAAATCTCAAATAAACACCTGAAGAAATGAAGAAACCTTAAATAAACTACTGAAGAAATGAAGAATCCTGAAATAAACACTGGAAGAAATGAAGAAATCTCAAATAAACACCTGAAGAAATGAAGAAACCTTAAATAAACTACTGAAGAAATGGAGAAACCTCAAATAAACTACTGAAGAAATGAAGAAACCTCGAATAAAAACCTCAAATAAACACCTCAAAAAATGAAGAAACAGGAAATAAATAGGATTCGTATCAGAATTCCCACGAAAAGGAAGGAAGAAAGCAGTGCTCGACTCCTATAGAAGGCACGAGACCAGAATTGAATGGTCTTTATGATTCTTGAATGGCGACAAGTGCTTCTCACAATGGCGGCCCTCCAAGCTCTCCCAAGAGCGACCTGCTCCTCCCGTTCAACCTTCTCATTGTACTTCTGTGGAAATGTAATATCATAGTAGTAAATAGTCCATAAGAGTCGTCAGTCATCGAGAGCCACAATAATCATCCTCTAACACACCTCGATAATCATCATATCGAAAATCCATTACTGTTTATTAACATCGTATCAGAAAACACACCAGGAATTTGTTTAATCAACAATTAAGTTCTTAAAAGTGCCTAGAAACCTCTAGATCAAACAATTTATTCACAATAGACCCCATAATTTTCATTTATAATACATACTATTATTTATATGTACATAAATACGATCCGTAGATTCTAAGCTCTCCAAGTGCCTAGAAACACCCGATCCAGGGATCTCTGGGTCCTGTAACCTCTATGTTCCAGTATCTCTAGATCCTGGAATCTGAAAGTCGATTTTCTCGAGAACAGAGCCTGGCGTGAAAAGGAAATAATTTTTTGGGGGAACAAAAAAAAAATAAAACCGACTTCGAGAGAATATTAACGTTGCACCGAAAGGTATGAAATAATTTCTATTTCATTAATATTAAACGATATTCGATACTATATTAAATTTCCATTTCCTTTACACGAAATTACGTCGAATAACCTTTTCGTTGTCGGGCGGAAAATTAGAAAATGCGCGTTCGCTGGTCCCGCGCACCTTTCTCCACACATTCCGAACCTGTTGCAGCCTCGTCCAAATCGCCGAATTTACAGCAACGGGTGTTAAATAATTTCCGAAGCTGGCACCGTCGCTCCACGGTACGAATCAATGGACGTTTATGGCCCGGCGCACATACCGGGGAACCGATGGTAAAAGATTGTAGGTGTCCTCGGGTTGAATCCGGCCACCAGCAAGGCAATTAGCACCTGGTGGACAGCAGTCGTCACCCTCGTAACTTGCTCGCCATCACCGCTCGTAAAAAGGGCGCCGAGTTGTCTGCAGTCGGACATCTGGGTATTTATGGACGGGAAATCCCGCAGGAAAACATTCGGAATGGCGATTCGGTGCTACCCTCTTGATCTCGTTTCCGTTTTAATGGAGGACTGGAGGTTTTAGTGGACTCTGGTTTTGCTTGAGGCTGATCGTTGGTGACGAATAGGAGGTGAGGGTGAATCGAAGTACGTTGGGGGTTTCGTTTCGTTTATTTTGTTACTTTAATTCGGTTCTGAAGGTTTCGCGTTGGGTTCATTTGTTGGACAAATTCTACTCGAATTGGACCGATATGATATCAAGTTTACTGTGACAACTTGATGTATTTAAGAAATGATGTGGATAAGTGTTTCTTTAATTTTTACGACGAATATTTATGTTTTTTCTATTTTCAGGAGAAACGTTTGCATTCGAGAGATATTTCTTCCATTTTCAGAAGAAACACTCTTTCACCTATTTTCCTGTTCAAATTCCATTTTAAATGTACATATAATATATTGTATATAGATATACATATTATATATACACATTATTATATATACATATTAAATATACATATATGTATGTATGTATGTATGTATATGTATGTATGTATGTATGTAT
>NW_026534144.1:233-1891 GCF_026225885.1 Hylaeus anthracinus | reverse complement strand
TCAAATTGCCACATACAAACAATAGCAATAATAATTCCACCTAACAATCTAAAAGTTACAAAATCAATTTTGAAAAATTGCCAATTTCATTAACAAGAAATTACTATAATTCATAATCAATAATAATCCAAAAGTCCCCAATTCCTTCGTTCTACAAATTATCTCATAAACAATTTCAAACTGAATTAACATAAGCTGCCTTCCTGTTTTTTTTTTTTTTTAGTTATAATTGATGTTATGTATTTTTATTTCGATTACAATTATGAATGTATAGATTATTACGAATCATGCTACTTCGTTGTAAATGGTAGTAGGAGTCAAATTATTATTATTGCAATTCTTTTTATAATTCCTAAAAACAAACGAAAAAAAAAGAAAAAAAAAATGAATTGGGAATTTATCAATTATTGTTATCATCGTGATTGCAAATTGCAGCGGTATTTATTAATGAAATTTGAGTTTCTTTCAAATCGATACTTCGATCTTCCACTTGATTTTACAATTTCTTAAGTTCGTAATTTGTAATTTCTATTTGAATTATTGTTATCATCGTGATTGCAAATTGCAGCGATAATTGTTAATGAAATTTGAGTTTCTTTCAAATCGATACTTCGATCTTCCACTTGATTTAACAATTTCTTAAGTTCGTAATTTGCAATTTCTATTTGAATTATTGTTATCATCGTGATTGCAAATTGCAGCGGTATTTATTAATGAAATTTGAGTTTCTTTCAAATCGATACTTCGATCTTCCACTTGATTTAACAATTTCTTAAGTTCGTAATTTGCAATTTCTATTTGAATCCCTTTGTATTATTTTTTTCTTTCCCTCTTAAATTCCACTCGAACCAGTCGTAAAAAAAGAACCGGCAGATTTTTCGGCTGCCAAGCTAGAGGAACGTGGCTCCGTTATACCGTCCCTGCACCTTTATTGCACCGTTCCAGGCACGGGTGCCGTGTGTCCGACACATGGCGAAGACAGTGCCGCAGCACCGCGTTGCAAACATTGTGAGAAGCGATCTGTCGGCGTTGCTCGTAAAGCCAGCGTTTGTAATGTGCCACGGTCGGGACCCGTGGTTGAGAGAGACACTTGGCGCGCAACACGTGGACAATAATGTCAAAGGAACTCACGGGAAGACATTGTCACGCAACGTTGATATTTCAAGTTGACGATTAGAAATGCTTTCGCGAATGGAAATGTTTCGTTTTGATGTTTTTTATGAGCAGGAAAGATGGAAAATGATGTATTTAATGGTCGTTAGTTGGAGGTATATATCGCTGCATGTTGCATTGAAGGTTATTCAAATGACAGATAGATTATGTTTGTTTGCGATGGGGATTGGAAATTGAAGTACGGAGGTGTTGGAGTGATGAGTAAGTGATGAATGAAAGAAATAGCAAAGAAACACTAAGGGAATATTAAGAAGTCCCGGAATTAGGACGTGAAGAAATGAAGAAATAGGGATTAAGTGCGTGAAGAAGTGATGGAAGAGTGACTAAACACATGAAGAAATGAAGAAGCTCGAAATTACGAACTGAAGAGATGAAGAAATGCCAAGTAGACGCATGGAGAAATGAAGAAACGGGGACTAAACACATCAGGAAATAAGTAAACTTGAAATTAAGACCGGAAGAAATGAAGAAATGACAAGTAAACG
>NW_026534144.1:0-223 GCF_026225885.1 Hylaeus anthracinus | reverse complement strand
GGAAGAAATGAAGAAATGACAAGTAAACGCATGAAGAAGTGAAGAAATAATGACTGAACACATGGAGAAATGAAGAAACTCTAAATTAAGACCGGAAGAAATGAAGAAATAGCAATTAAACACATGAAGAAATGAAGAAACAGCGATTAAACGCATGAAGAAATGAAGAAACATAGACTGAACACATGAAGAAATGAAGAAACTCTGAATTAAGACCTGAAGA
>NW_026534143.1:0-25840 GCF_026225885.1 Hylaeus anthracinus | reverse complement strand
ACCTCTTACCCTCAATCGGCAATTGCTGAGTCGAAATGATTTCCCCATTTAATCACTCTTTTACGTTTTGCACCAGACTACCCCGTACAAGCCTGCCCCAAAACTGTCAAAATGATAAATTAATTAGATATAGTAATGCAATTATGATTTGTTAAATAAAATGTAACTTATCGAAAAGATGTTGCAACTAACTAACTGTGGTAGTGGTGACGCTGAAATTCTGAGAAATATTTCTCCTACGTCCCCTAGACCAGGCTTATAACGGGTACTCGACTTTATGTGTATTGTGATTGTGGATTCGGTGCAATAACTGAAGTGGCAATTATGGACTTAAAGAAAACCAGGCAAGTATAGAAATAGGTATAGTTTAGATGAAGTTTAATGAATGTATAATAATATACTGCACGATACAATAGGCTAACAGAGATCAGGTCTAGTAACTATGCTGAGAAAGCATATCAGATATGAATTTTAACCAATATACAGGGTGAGGCACTTAAACCCGGCCACCTGAATAACTTGGCTGCTATTGGTGATGGGAAAAAATGCATCAGGCCAAAATTGTTTGGTATCGAGGGAGTGATCATCCAATGTTACTAGTTTGTTTGATAGTTGAAAGCGTCAAGGAAATATGATGGTCATCTCTGTTTTTTTAAATGGTACGGTATGTTTTTGATTGCGTATCATGATAGAGGATCTCAAAACGCGTTCAACGACCTATTACATGAGGTCATTGAAAATCATAGAAAGTAGAGGAAGGCGATAATACTTACGGTTTTGGTAGATCAAAAGGAACCATGAAGTGATTTCAGTTTTACTTCGAGGTCAATTTTGGGGGTCATTCCAAGGTGAACTCGATTTTTTCGAATGGACACCTCTATTCACGACGCCGGATTCGGAAAGAAGTGGATTACTTGCGTTAATCAAGCACATCGAATCGCGAATGGCAAGACTCACGTGAGTCCCCAAAAAAATATTTTATTTATCTTAAACAGTGTGGCTACAAAAATATTTCTTTAATATTTGAAGAAATTATTTAAACAATATTTTTGTGCTACTAGGGACGTTAATGAAGCACCATAGAGGGGACAGAGTTTCGCGTTCTCATTGGTTATCTTCGGATAAAACTAAGAGTACCTACCCCTCAAAAGTCAAGTGATCTGAACGTCAAGTTCTCACCTTTTCCCAGATCTGCTGTCGTGAATGGGGATTTCTATTCGAGAAAATCGAGTTGACCTTCGAATGACCCTTACAATTGACCCCGAGGAAAAGCTGAAATCACCTCATGGCTTCTTTTGGTCTACCAAAACCGTAAGTATTAGGTTGTCCCAAAAGTTTCTTTCGCTTTATTAATAAGTAATACATGCACAATAGTTTATGTTTTATGTTACATTACTGAATTATGCACGATTCATTTTGCTCCATTATTGCTACAATATGAATTTCTATTAAAATAGATTGTCTATTTATATAAACACGACCACATAAAATAATTGAATGCAACTCGCGAAAGAAACTTTTGGGACAACCTAATATTATCGCTTTTCTGTACTTTCTATGACCTTCAACGACCTTATGTAATAGGTCGTTGAACTCGTTTTAAGGAATAACACCACTGTAACAGCCTAAAACAAAGTGCTTTTTTGTCAATTTTTGTTGTATGGAAGAAACGGTACTAGACTAATAAAATTCGAGGAAGCGATTAGGCATATATTTAAGTATTAAACAGAAAATTATAATCGACAAATATTAGAAAATGGCGAAATCCGAGGCATTCTCGCAAGGTTTATCGAATTTGAAGCACTCTGCGGCACGCAATATAACTGGTGCAAATTTGTATCCAGAAAAAAAAATAAAAAATCACTTAGTCTACAGAAAAACATATCGTTCCATTTAAAAAGACAAAGATGACCTTCGTAATCTTGACCCCTCCACTTATCAAAAAATTAGTAACTTCGGATGATTAACCCCTTGATATTAAATAATCTTGGTCTGATGCATTTTTTTGCTATCACCAATAATTATTGGTTACTGGTTATTGGTACTGTTATAACAGTCAAGTTATTCAGGTGGCTGGTTTTAATTCTCTCACCCTGTATAATACACTAAACTAAGTGGTGGTAAATCTAGAGCCTAAAATAAGAAAACATAATATAGGTGAAGTTTAATCAGTCTATAATGCAGCAGGCTGATCCATGAAGTTGAAAATCAATTTAGAATACTTAATACTTTGTTAGCAACAAGCAGAATGCTATAACATCGCCTGAGGGCTAAGAGACAAGGCTGGCAAGCCCGAGGTAATAAATTAAACTCCAGACTAAACGGCATAATAATTTAAATCTGAGAATATTCAAGTATTGGATTGCTATATAAATTCTATCCGTCAGTCCTTTGGTGTACACAAAGTGCCTTGGCACTTGTAAATGATTCCTCGCACAAACATTGGTTACGTATCGTGAAGGAGGTCGGAATCAGTTGAACATATAATATTTTTAATGTAAAATATATTGTAAAAGAAAGGAAATAGTATTGCAAAATTCCAATTCAAATATGTTACTTTATATAGTTATACAAATTAAGGTAATGAATATCATTGTACAGTGGCAATGTGTGATTTTTAAGGAGGAAACGTTATAAGGTATTTTATAATAAATCACGTCAAATATATACAAGTATTATTTATATAGTAACAGTTTGATATATTTTTACAAACAATTGTCTTCGACTTGTTCTAAACGGTCAACTTTCATTCAAGTTGGAATGAACATTTCCAACACGCCCCTTCAATTTTAACCCTTTCAAATTGAAACAAATATTTTATGAATAAATAAATAAAAAATACACGAACAAACTAAAAACTTAAACTCAAACTATAACATTGTTTACCGCTCCCTATAACCTGTCTTTAAACGTTTCTTATATTTTGGTTGAAAAAGTCTATTTTCATTCCTCCATTTTCAATAACTTCTCTCACAATATTACATATCAAATTTTACCAATATATCTTTGATATATTTTCTTTGGTTTATAGACATTTTATCCTTTTCCTTATTCTGTATAAATTCAATCCCTAGGCAGTAATTTATCTCACTAAGGTCTTTCATTTTAAATGAATGTACAAGGTTTTGTTTTATATTTTCTAATTTTTGCCTACTATTCTTTGTCACTATTATAACATCACATCATCCACATTTATAATACATAACACCATGTTATCCTCTTCTTGATGAAAATAAACACAAGGATATACATCGAGTGGTTTCTGAATTAGGTTGAGCTTAACCTTTCGCTTTGTTCGTGTATTTTTCTTTTTATTTATTCGAAAAATCATTGTTTTTATTTTTAAGAGTTAAAATTGACATTCCAACACAGTGAAAACCATTTACTTATTTATTCATTTTGTTTTTAGTGAAGTTCAAATCAAACGAGACCTACGAGTATAATGTGTTCTCTGCCGAAAGAAACACCTTTTGCAGTTCCTTGCACAATCAAATTTCTTGTAAATACATAACAGGCTGCGGTTTTATAAATAATAATAAATAATAGATGTAACACATTGTTTATCCAACCGAGGTTCTAGAATGACTTTCTAATTAACACTTTAGTTAGTGGTGTATTTAGAAACAATTTACAACTTAGAAAAGGATTTTGTATGTTAGAATATATTAATACAGGTTAACATTAATTTCTACATTTTATATATTTAAAATTAGAAAAGATATATCTGTTTCCTCGAATTGAGCATAGTGAGTAGACAATCAAAAATATAGTTAATTGGGACCTGGTAAGAGATTTTGGAATTAAGGAGGAAACCAAATTAGGAGGCCAAATATATTAAGTGTTCTTTGTGATTTTTCTTTTACAGAGAAAAATCTAATTACTTTTTGTTTAACTTTGAAAATATTTTAGGTATATTTCAGAGCATATTTGGTCATTTTTACAATTCATTTCATACAGAAATCTCTGAGATATCGCGTTTTGTTTTTAAAACTACATTTCCCCAATCCGTGAGAATGATAACTCGTAAACTAATCGACCGACCGTTCTCAAATTTTACTTACGTTTTCTTTATACAAATGCCTTGAATAGGAACTAAAAACTGGAATGAAATTATTGTGTAAAGTAATAATTTTTATTGCAAAATGCTGCACAAAAGTTGGTAATAATTGATACTTTTTCTTTAAACACATCTAAAAAATTCAATTTTCAATATTTTGTATCGCAGTGCAGTTGATATTTTTAGAGAATATCTCAACAATGTAAGAAAAAAGTTTCGTTGATTTCAAATAACAATTGTGATCTCTAGAATTCTCATAGATACCAAACTCAGACGAAAACTTGCTATGGGGAATATCTAACGTGTCAAAGATTTCTGTCTGTACTAAATTTAAAAAATTACCAAACGTGCTTAAAACAAACCTAAGATATTCTCAAAGTTAAACAAAAATGAAGTAAACTTTTCCCAATAAAAGAAATCTTAAAGAACACTTAACGGTAGTCGTTTCGAGATAGTCACGTTCAAAAGTATAATTGGAAACTGTTGTAAATCAATACGTATATCTACACATACATTCGTAATATTCAAGAAATGATTATGGCAACAATGCTGACTGTTACCGTACAACTCCTCTAAGTTCAGTTTCAGATTTTAACGAAATCTATCTCAGTATCGGTGGGGTCAATAATCATTACTTTTTTTTTAAATAATTTACAATTTCGGTTTGTACAACATACCAAATTTTTAACAATTTCTTAAATTGCAGTTTCATTTAAATTGAAAAAATTCGCGTGAAAATCTGTATAGTTCATAAGAATTTGTGTTAAAAATTGCAAAATTTTTATATCATAAACACCATAAAACTGGTGTGGTCAATTTATATCGAGATAGGCTCGTACGATTCATATATAATCATAGAACAATAAAGTGAAATTTGGCTAGGATACTACAATAAATAAATTCAAGGAACAATTACCTTGAGTGGAAACATCACGTTAAGAGGGCAAATATTAATCTGTTTCATGAGATATTGTTTTATCTCAAAGATGTTTATGGAAAATAAATTGAAAAAATTGCTACACGTACTTTAATACATATCTAAAATATTTATAAAGTTAAACAAGAATAAAATAAATTTTTCGCAGTAAAAAAATCTCAAAAGCACTGAACATTTCATCCTTCTAATGTACATAGTTTCCCCCCTTAATGGATACATGGGTAATTAAGTACGAATTATACATGTACATCATTCTAACATGAATGGACTAATTGGAAGTTAATGGAATTTCATTCACGCATCTCGATGGTTAACCAAATTGAAAAAATTACTACACGTCCTTTACTATACAGTCAGTGAATTAAGTATTCATACAGGAACCATTTACATTAAATTTGTTGCTGTACGAATACTTCTTACACTGACTGTATATGTAAAATATTCCAACCTAAATAAATTGAAAAAAGTACCCCATGTGCTTGAAAACAAATCAAAAATATTCTCAAAGTTAAACAAAAATAAAGCAGCTTTCTATATTTATTCACTTATTACGTCTTCAGGCAAGTCCAAATAATACAAGGCGTGCGGATATAATAGGTTCCCTGGCGAAAGAAAAACGTGCCCGATGAGTTTAACATGCAAGAGTGACAACGGCCTGTCAGAGTGTCAGATATTTATATCGGTGCGCGAAATTTCAACATTAATAAAAGGGGAGAGGCGCAGAGACAGAGGGGCCCTTCGATGATAGGGTGAGATACAAAACAAAATGGTTATCGAAGATCATCGTCGATGATCCCGAAGGAAGGAGTTCGACCGAATGAGGAAGAGAAGAAGAGCAGAGGGGAGGGGTTTGGGGTGATGTTCCCATGATGGTAGGTGCGGGTTCTGGTTCCCTCGGCCGAAGATGAAAAGATGAAAGGCATCCCGGCGGTGAAGCCACCGCTCTGCTTCTGCCTCCCTAACCCACCGGCTGGACCTTAACCATCCTGTCTGGTCATCAACACCTGACCGTCATGCAACATCGTCTACCAGCCTCCTTCTCTCACCTCTTCTCTTCTATCTCTGCGCATCTTTCCTCTAACTATGCGAGCCTCTCCGCCTGGTTCCTCCTGCTTTCTTTTTTTTCTTTCCTCTCTCGCTCCCTCTATATTTACAGTGAGTCACAAAACTATTCCTACCCCGCGAGCCTTTGGATTCGAAGTATCGCAGAAAACGACGCGTCGAAAGGAGTATCGACAAATCGGCGGTATAGCTTCGGATCGAAGCATTGAACGACGACTTGCAACAGAACGTTGTAATTTAACTACTCGGCACGAATTGTACGGTTTGGCACCAGCGTTACACTACAAGGTCGTTTTTGGAATCACGAATGCTCGCTTCGAACTCTCGGCTAAATTCTCTCTGAATGCTTCCTACTCAATTCAGTGAAAAGTAAACGATCAAAGAGGTTAGCCAAAAAACCGACAGACCACTGGAGCACGGTCGAGCGCGAACCGAGCGCAAGAGTCCGTCCAGACTAAGCAAATGCTCGCGTTACATTACAATGTTCTGTTGCAAGTCAGTCGCCGGCTTAAGAAAAATTGAAAAGAAGCGATTTCGATGGAAAAAGGCGTTTCGTTTTAGGCTGCTGGTGGACTCCGGAGCTGATGCAACGGTCTATCGCCTTGAACGCTATTATGTTCGAAATGGATTCCTCTGCAGGAGTCGTGTGCTTCGTTAACCTGTGAGGAGAGGAATTAATCTTGTGATTTCTAACCTAGAAATGGCCAGAAATGGAGATAACCGGTTTTCGTGCCAAAGTCTTCGGGTTCGTACGAGGTTGCTGGATCGTCCTTTCCGAAGAGACCGCTAATAATCTAGAACAAAACGATCTTTCTACCGAGAATATTTATTTCAAATTTTTTTACAAGAGGAAATGCAACAACATTCCTTGTGTGTTGTTTACTATCAATGTTTATCGTAATTTATATGTTGATTTTGTGCAAGAGTTATAGAAAAAAGATTAAATTTGACTTTATAGCCTGTTATAGTGGGTACAAAATGTAATGGCACATTCACTTTTATTTAAATATATTTATATATTGAGTATATTGTATATTGTGTACATTGTGTATATTGTATATATTATAATTGTGTATATTGTGTATATTGTATATATTTGTATGATTTGTATATATATGTATTTATATATTGTATTAAACCAGAGCTGTAAATTCTTAATTACCATTACGTAATGACTACTTTGATCAAATAATTAAATAATTGCCATTACAATTACTCTGTCCCATGTAATGGTATTTGAAATTACTTAACTTCTACCAGTAATTCAATTACTTTTTAATAAATACATATAACTACCCAGAAAGTAATTAAAAGGTATCCCTAATCTAAAGTAGTTAAAAATATCTAAAAGTAATTTAAAGGTAATTATAACTACTTTTTTAATTACTTTCAGGCGATTGAAATTACATGGACAGTAATTGTTAAAAGTGACGATAACTGTCTTCCAATTACTTTTAATTAATTTTAACTACTTCTGCCACCGATTCTGGCACACAAAAGGAGTTAAAAGTAATTAAAAGTAATTAAAAGACAGTAATCATTACTTTTAACAATTACTGTCCCATTGCAATTACTTGTAATTAATTAAAAAAGTAGTTACAATTACTTTTTAATTATTTTCAGGTATTTTTAACTACTTTATATTTGAGACACCTTTTAATTACTTTCTGGGTAGTTATAAGTAATTATTAAAAAGTGATTGAATTACTCAGTAATTAAAAAGTATTGCATAATTACTAAATACAAAGTAATCAAGAATTACTTAAATAGCTACTTTCTTATTCAAAAGTAATTATTCCAAATTGTAATGTATACAAAAGTAATCGTTACTTTACAGCTCTAGATTTAAATAGTAAAGGTAGTAATAGTCACTTACAATTAGTAACACTTAGTAAATTACAATTATTTGAAAACGAATGATCCAGTTCTTTGAATAATAATTTGTTATAAATTAATATATAAATTAATCAATATAAGTATATGGTGGCAAGTATGATACCATCTTTTGGTACAAAAAGTGGCGTCATTATTTTTCATAAAAAAGCCTTGAAAAATAATACAAATTTGTTTGTCGAGTTATCTTGTTATAAGCTCATCTGTGAAAGACTGATCCAATTTGTGGATCAATACCTTCGGTAACATAAAACTCATTTCTTTGTGGGATTTCGTAATTTTTTAGTGTATCTTCCCAGTCATTAAATTTATCATCTTGGTTTTTAGTTTCACTTTCACTGTTGATACTACTTGAATGGTATAGAGTCATCCGTTTCCCTTTAAGAGAACCTATGTCTTCAGATACAGGTAACTTTCAAATGAGTCAGAAATGTAGAATTCAATTTCATTGGCAGTCTCCTAAATAAAATCGTTCCCACTATCTCCATTATCTTTCATTATGACATTTTTGAAAATAATAAATTGAAGGCAACAAATTGATTCCATCACTTCAAAGTATTGTCACTTATAAGAAATAGATTGCTGTACACTAAAATTGAAAAATAGATTCGATAAATACATTCCAATGTTTATACAAAATTAAATATTAAGTAAAAAATTGATCTCTTTTCTCTAAATACAAACATATATTTTAAGATGAAAGTGTAGTCACTTACAACTAGACTGCGAATCTATGCATTCATAGGAAATTTGAACGTGCAAGAAATTACAAAATGCAAACAATATGCAAAAGTATAAAAAAGCTTGAAAGTAAAGTTCATGTTATAATATTTACAGAATAAAATAAATTCCTATTTAAGTTCAATTTTTATAGCCACGTTTGTGAAGATTTTATTTTGCATAAAGATCCTCAGTCTTCTTATAACAAATGGATTGCTGTACACTAAAATTATGAAATAAATTCAACAAATAGTTACCAACATCTAAACAAAATAAAACGTTAAGGACCAAAGTGCTTAAAACTTGTCAAAAGTAACATACACGGTCTAAGTTTACAAATTTTTTTTATTCTCGTGTAGAAATGAACTACAACGCCAGCATTGCTGGCAGGTGGAGCATAACGCCTACTGTAGTTATGCCAACATTGCTGGTAGCTAGAGCATGGAAGGTTAACTACTCCTACTTTGATACGTATAGATACTTAAGGGGGGAGACTGGTCCAGCTAATGTATTTTTATAATGGACACAATTTCCAGATATAATTAATTTTTGTTATTGAAACTTTGTTTACCTATAAAGGGACGTTCAAAGAATAAAATTTGACAGTGTAGATTTAATTTGAATGTATACATGTATAGATATAGTAGTCGCAAGAAAAGGATTCAGTCAAAACGGTGGGACGCATAGCTCATCGAATTTCTATCCGATTCACTTGATTCAACGCTTAAATTGAAGGTAATTAAGTTTATATGCTCATGAACTTTGACTCTTAATGTATTATTATTATAGCATAAAGTTATTGCAAAATAACGGCCGACATGTATCGTTCATTTTCATGTTTTTTGCCGCCATTTTTGCAGTTAACAATTTTTTCTGCAAATTGAGGTTCATACGCATTTTACGTATCTACTAAAGAAAAGCCAAAATTATGACCTGCATCTTTCCCGCCGATAGGAGGTTTTAGTTGTGAGGTGCTCTACAAATGTGCGTCGCATTCGACTCAATTTGAATATTTCTCGTTGAAAAAATTTGTACAGACTACTCAAATATGTATGAAAAATACGATAAAAAGTTCGATAAAATTAATAATTTCTTTCAATCCTACACAAATTCACGAAAAACCGCTTTTTTTAAACCTCCTAATTCAGGATAGCCCCTTAAAGAACATCGAGCGTGCCACCAAGTAGGACGTGCTTCTAGAATCTTGGCCCACCATTTTGGGCACACCCTGTATACAGCAATTCGCGGTTATTAATAGCCGCAGGAAACGGTTTCACGTTAATTGCTATCTGACTATGTCCGATGGAGATTTTGTATTTAATTAACAAATTACCAAAAACGCGAAGGACGACAAATGGCGGTGGAGGGAGGAGGAGGAGGGCGGGGGTTGAAGAGGATACCGACCACTGCTCCTTCTGAATTCTCTTTACGAGGTGGAGGAAGAAATGGTCAGGCAGTAGGAAAGAGAGAAGAATGCATATAGCCTGGAGCTTCTTCACTCTCCGCTCAAACATGCTCTCACACTCGCCTCCTACTTTGTTCGGCCGCTCGTTTGACGGATGGAATTCCTTTGGAGCGATCTTGTACCGAGTTGTAGGCACGATGCAACGCGACACGCACCATGCAAACCCGGGGATCGAGCAATTCAATTTCACCTTAATCCTGTTCCGCTCTTTGCAAACATTCTAACAGCTTGGTAATTTACTTCCAACGATCATGATCTCCGTGCTGATTCTGTGTTACGTTTAAAATTGAAATTCCTTTATAGACCAACTCGTCCCACGAATTTTAACATCCCGTTCGCTTCGAAGACGTGGACGGTGGGACTGGTGTTTCTGTTTGGTGAAAAGTGGAATTTTAATGATACTGGTTATTCATAGAAATTAAAATTATGTATATATGTAATTATTAATACTACCTGGAACAAAAAAATATCGAAATCAATATAGGATAAGTAAAAGAAAAAGTATATAGTGTCAAAAATTGGTACTGATAATAATTTATAGCAAAAACAAATTTTTTTTTCATTTTTAAAAAGCGAAAAGAAACAATGATTATGAAAGGCCCATTACTGGACCGGGCTTAAAAGTTTCAAGAAAATCGAAGGATACCCACAGTTTTAAAAACACATTGAATACTTAAAATTCAAAAACCTCGATTAAAAACACTTTAAATATTTTTTTTCTGTAAAGTCCATATAAAAACGGAAATTTTGGAAAAAAAAACAATTGAATTTCGACCATTATTAAGAAAGTTATGAGCATAAAATAAAAAAAGAGCGTTTTTTTTTAAATTTTATATTTTTTGAACCAGTGATCAAAAAAATCTCAAAATTTACCAGGAAGCCTCTTTTGAGGGGTACTAAAGAATACCAAAAAATTAAGAATATCAAAAAAAATTTTGTATTCGTCCGATTTGGCGTGGGATGCCCCATTTATATCAATTATAATTATAATTATAATTATGATGAATTATGAGTTTGTATAAATATGTATAAATATCACGATAAATTATGAATTTGTACAAAAATGCGATACAATGCAAATGATTTGGGGAAATATTGATGTTTCGCCTTGCTTTGCTGGGAAGCTATCATTTTGTCAAATTATAATACATTCTTCATGACTTTTGTGAATGGAGAATTAAGTTCACTACTATACACTCTAATAAACTAACTAACTAATTAACTAACTGGCTTTTGCGAACTGATATATCTAGATGAATAGAACTATCCCAATCGTTTCAATTATACCCACAACTTTAATAATACATCATAGATATTACTAATTTGTGGTTTCCGTATAACTTTTACTTCTGTCCAATTCAGATGAAACTTTACTTGACTGCTCCTTATGTTCCGACGGAAAGTATAAGCTACTTTTATGAAATCTTAGGTATGGTTATTGAATCCTAAATAATTACATCAATCTAAAGAAAATAATATCGGATTTAGGGTGCTCCATATCTGTAGAACCTTAAGTACAATTCTCCAGGATTTTCCAAAAGGGATTTTACAGGATTTATTTTTCAATAAAGGAAAAACGAAATATAAATGGAATATATCGAATTTTTTAATTTAAATCAATTGATTTAATCATTAATTTAAATCAATGTTATTTAAATGAGAATTTTATTTATTCCTTTTATGTTTGTGTATATATGTATCGCTTTATATGTATTCTTCTTTATATTACAATATATATTTTTATTAAATATATAACATTACATTACGTTAAAGAATTCTTCGAATTGGCGCGAATTTTCACGTGAACGATATTGTTTAAATGTCCACTACAACCATTTTGTAATTAAAAAACAAAATCCCCCATTCCCTTTTAGAAAATTCCATCGCGTTTTTCCATATTTTCTATTTCTCATAATTTAGGAAACTCGAATGCATACAGCACCCGTAACGACTAAAGCACGTAACGAATAAACCTGGTTATAACGAAAACGTTCGCCTTCTAATTAGAAAAAAGGCCCTCCCCCCTGCGCGGTTTCGCTATAATTTGCATGATTTTTCTTTTGTTGCGAAAGCAGAAATCGGTTGATTCATCTAACAGCGTTCGTGTTCGCAACAAACGTATCGTTTTTGTTGAAGTTCATTAAGTATGTATCGTTACGAGGTTGAATATTTTAAACGTTTCCCGTGGCTCGTATACCCGTTACATTAAATCGATCGATTAACTACACGTTATGGCGACGGGTGTCCGAACATGCATGCTGCTTTAATTAAAAGTCTACAAGCCGTGTTGTTTCTACCGGGGCATTAGATTGTAATCGTAAAGTAAATTTCTGCGTTTCTTTCACCTCGAGCTGGGTTAACCATCGAGAAGCGTGAGTGAAATTCCATTAACTTCCAATTAGTCCATTCATGTTAGAATGGTGTACATGTATAATTCGTACTTAATTACCTCTGTATTCATTAAAGGGGAAAACTATGTACGTTAGAAGGATGAAATGTTGAGTGCTTTTGAGATTTTTTTACTGCGAAAAATTTATTTTATTCTTGTTTAACTTTATAAATATTTTAGATATGTATTAAAGTACGTGTAGCAATTTTTTCAATTTATTTTCCATAAACATCTTTGAGATAAAACAATATCTCATGAAACAGATTAATATTTGCCCTCTTAACGTGATGTTTCCACGCAAGGTAATTGTTCCTTGAATTTATTTATTGTAGTATTCTAGCCAAATTTCACTTTATTGTTCTATGATTAAATATGAATCATACGAGCCTATCTCGATATAAATTGACCACACCAGTTTTATGGTGTCTATGATATAAAAATTTTGCAATTTTTAACACAAATTCTTATGAACTATACAGATTTTCACGCGAATTTTTTCAATTTAAATGAAAATGCAATTTAAGAAATTGTAAAAAAAAAGTAATGATTATTGACCCCACCGATACTGAGATAGATTTCGTTAAAATCTGAAACTGAACTTAGAGGAGTTGTACGGTAACAGTCAGCATTGTTGCCATAATCATTTCTTGAATATTACGAATGTATGTGTAGATATACGTATTGATTTACAACAGTTTCCAATTATACTTTTGAACGTGACTATCTCGAAACGACTACCGTTAAGTGTTCTTTAAGATTTCTTTTATTGGGAAAAGTTTACTTCATTTTTGTTTAACTTTGAGAATATCTTAGGTTTGTTTTAAGCACGTTTGGTAATTTTTTAAATTTAGTACAGACAGAAATCTTTGACACGTTAGATATTCCCCATAGCAAGTTTTCGTCTGAGTTTGGTATCTATGAGAATTCTAGAGATCACAATTGTTATTTGAAATCAACGAAACTTTTTTCTTACATTGTTGAGATATTCTCTAAAAATATCAACTGCACTGCGATACAAAATATTGAAAATTGAATTTTTTAGATGTGTTTAAAGAAAAAGTATCAATTATTACCAACTTTTGTGCAGCATTTTGCAATAAAAATTATTACTTTACACAATAATTTCATTCCAGTTTTTAGTTCCTATTCAAGGCATTTGTATAAAGAAAACGTAAGTAAAATTTGAGAACGGTCGGTCGATTAGTTTACGAGTTATCATTCTCACGGATTGGGGAAATGTAGTTTTAAAAACGAAACGCGATATCTCAGAGATTTCTGTATGAAATGAATTGTAAAAATGACCAAATATGCTCTGAAATATACCTAAAATATTTTCAAAGTTAAACAAAAAGTAATTAGATTTTTCTCTGTAAAAGAAAAATCACAAAGAACACTTAATATATTTGGCCTCCTAATTTGGTTTCCTCCTTAATTCCAAAATCTCTTACCAGGTCCCAATTAACTATATTTTTGATTGTCTACTCACTATGCTCAATTCGAGGAAACAGATATATCTTTTCTAATTTTAAATATATAAAATGTAGAAATTAATGTTAACCTGTATTAATATATTCTAACATACAAAATCCTTTTCTAAGTTGTAAATTGTTTCTAAATACACCACTAACTAAAGTGTTAATTAGAAAGTCATTCTAGAACCTCGGTTGGATAAACAATGTGTTACATCTATTATTTATTATTATTTATAAGTAGATTGGGGATTTTTATGCATTTACAAGAAATATGAATGTGCAAGGAACTTCGGAATGCTCACTTTGTGCAATAATATACAAAATATAGACAGTGAAGTTCATATTACAATATTTTCAGAGTGAAATAAATTCCTATTTAGGTTCATCTTTTGTAGGTACTTGTGGAGAACAATTGAGTTAACGTTTATCGGACGTGTTTGTTAAATTGATGAAATTTTATAACATGCTTTCGAGTTGTTTCTACACGCAGAATTATTCCTGAAACTTTCACGTGCACCGTATGTACACTCTGCATAGTCTTCTTTGAAAATATAAGTACATAGTTTCCCCCTCGTGCTTGGGTTCGTGCATTTTTCAGCGAATTGATTTTCTTGGAACTTGTTCTTCCACGATATCCTTTCTATCGAAACATTCTTCCACGACGACAAAACTAATTTCAATTATCGAAACGCGGCATGTAACTGATAAATGCGCGTTTATATGCATTATTAACGCATTAATTGCATCGAGACAACGTCATAACAACAACGATAATTATTCTATCCTTAAACTAGGACCTATTGTGAGATTAGTTATTTGGTAGTTTGAATTGTCAGAAGAATGCAGCAATAACCTATTATTTGGGAAGTAATTATACTCTTACACTCTTACTCTAATTATATTCCAAATTTTAAAAATTATCTGGATGTTGACATTTTTATCTTTGGAAATACACGTTCCTTTTTCATATTTTGATTGCAATAATTAACTTCGAACTTCAATGTTCCTATTTTTAGAAATATATCATTTCAACCTTAACACTTTTGCATTCATTAATATATATATATTACTACATTAGAAGATATTACTACATTATAAAATTATACATATAATATATATAATATATGTATAATTTTATATATATATATATATTATATATGTATAATTTTATAATATGCCCCCTAAAAATTAATATCAGCTTTGATATTCCTATTTTCATACATAACATACACTTCAACCTCCCTACCTTAAAACTGAGTACCAGCCTCGATGTTTGTATGTTCATAAACGACATCCACATTGACATTCCTACCTTAAAAATTAATATCAGTTTTGATATTCCTACTTCATAATTAACATTCAGATTGATATTCCCACTTTTTTAAACAAAATCCCCTTTGGCATTCCTACCTTAAAAATTGATATCAGCTTTGATATTCCTATTTCAAAATTAACATCCAGATTGATGTTCCCACTTTCGTAAGTAACATCCCCTTTGACATTCCTACCTTAAAAATTAATATTAGTTCTGATATTCCTTTTTAATAATTAACATCAAGATTGTTATTCCTATTTTCATAAATAACATCCACTTCAACCTCCCTACCTTAAAAATGAGTACCAATCTCGACGTTTCCATGTTCTTAAACGACATCCACATACCTACCGCAAGGTGTCAAGAGGTGGTTCTACGTCTTCTCAATCAGACCTTGTTCGACCAATAACGAGACATGTTCTCGTGACGTCAGACAAAACTCTTCCTCTTTTTTTTTTTCGATCTGTATCCAGTGGACGAGAAAATCATCCTCCCGTTTCGTGCATTCTTCGTTTCTTTTGTCTCGTCGTTTCTACGTTTTTCCATGATCCCGGCCTCGGTATTTGCTGAATCACAACAGAGTCTATCGTGGATGTGTGGCACAAAAGGTGGCGAAAAAGAGGCAATTAAGGACCAACGAAGATTGCGTGCCATTCCTTTCAATAACCAGCGTTCAGCTCGCGGGAGGCCTCCGCCATTCTTCCCGATCGGCCAGATCGCTGACAATGAACGGAGCAAAACCGGAGGAACCGCCAACGACGCGCCGACGGAAACCGAGAAATCGCTCCGAATCCCGGAAAGAAATCCTCTTCACGGCCAGCAACCAACCACCAGATATTCTCTATTGTTTCGTAACTTGTTTCGCGACGACTCGTCTTCCGTGATCGGTCTCGACCGATTGATTCCCGATTGCTATTGGATTCCGCTGATGCAGCACAGGGCTGTCCTGACTGCATGGGATCAAGAAAGAGTATGCAAATAAAGAAGATAAATCTATATTTCTACATCTACAGGGTGTCTACGTATAAGTTCGGACATACGCAGGGTGTCAATTCTACAACTTTCCGAGAAAAAATTAATCTTAAACATTTTCTTTATGTCGCCTTATTCTCGAGTATTTTCACTTTTAATATTTTTTATGCGTTTGCAACTTGACACTCTTTAAACAGTCATAACTCCACCAAATTAGAGTGGAAACTTAAAACTAAGTATTCCATTCGAAAGACCGTTAAATTTCCCATCTCCCTGATGCCAAACCAAAATTTATTACGTAGATTTAACAAATGAAAAATGAGGTAAAACTTTACATTGTGAACACTTTTAAAAATTTGACGTTTTCTGTATTGATTTTTCGGTTTCGAACACATAGTTGTTTGGCGGGCACTCTTCGGGAAAAACTTCCTCGAAGTCTCAACTTTTAAATAGTATATTCAAAAAAAATTGTACGGTGGTATTTTCGGGAGAAAATTACGTTTAAATGCAGAAAAGCGTGAGTTTTTAGGTGAAAGTCGATATCTTTCAACAAAAATCGACTTGTCACTTTAAAATTAACCTGACGTCGGGTTTGATATATTTTTTAGTGACACTCCCGAGCCTCCTCAATTAGGAAAAAAACTGATTCTTTGACACCTCAAGCCTCTCCCAGCCGTGTGTAGAGCCTGAGTGCGAGGTGAATAATAATTGTTTTTGAACACGTATCAATAGAATTTTCGTTTTTAAAGACTATTTAATCAAAATCAACCTCGGTGTACCGATAAATGATATGGAGATTGGAACACGATCGATTTCACAAAGCAAAATATCGATGTTTTCAGCACAGGAGAACCGATAAGTTTTGATTTAGGAGGCGGGCATTTTGAACGCTTTTCTACATTTAAACGTCATTTTCTCCGTACAGTATTTTTTAACAATACCATTCAAAAGCTGAGACTTCGAGGAAGTATTTCTCGAAGAGTGCCCGCCAAACAACTATGTCTTTGAAACCGAAAAACGAATACAGAGAAAGTCAAATTTTTTGAAATTGTCACAATGTAAAGTTTGACCTAATTTTTCACGTATTCAATCTTCGTAATAAATTTTGGTTTTGTATCAGATAGTTGGGAAATTTAACGCTCTTTCGAATGGTATACTTAGTTTTAAGTTTGCACTGTAATTTGGTGGAGTTATGACTGTTTAAAAAATGTCAAGTCGAAATGACAGAAAAAAATATTAAAAGTGAAAATACTCGAGAATAAGGCGACACAAAGAAAATGTCTAAGAGTAATTTTTTGTTGGAAATTTGTTGTAGAATTGGCACCCTGCGTATGTCCGAACTTGTACGTAGAAACCCTGTACAAATAAAGAAGATAAATCTATATCTCTACATCTATACTAATAAAGGGTGTCCCAACGTAAGATTTGAATTTGAATTTTGAAGTTTGCAGTAAATTGTTGGCAACTCTGAAAAAGGAACAATTTGACAGCCGAGAATTTAGGGTTAGTAAAAATGGAGCGTTATGCGATACAATAACGTGTTTTCATTATTGAACAATATATAAAAAATAATGAAAGTTTGGTGGCCGCAGTTCGAAAATTTAAGAAAAAAAGCGATTATAATTATAATTATAATTATGATGAATTATGAATTTATATAAAACTATATAATTATTATGATATATTATGAATTTTTATAGAAATGTACAATTAATATGATGAATTACGAATTTTCATACAAATGTATAATTATTGCGATGAATTATGATTTTATTGAAATCTATTGCACATTACGATGAATTATACATCCATAACTAAATCAATTTACACATCTTGGATTAATATACATATATGAATTATCCGAATTCAAGGAAGCCTCCACAGAACAAAAATGATGCTATTCGAGTTACAAACGCGTCAAATTGTCAGCCAAGTTTGCAAGACAACTTTGCGTTAGATCTATGACGGTATTCAGACACTAAAGGGAAATTGGTAGAGTCGAGTGGCTTGTAATGTGGGTTTCTTGTGTACTCAATGAGAGTCAGCAGAATCTACAATTCAAAGCGTGAAGTTCACTGCATCAACGCCATTCCATCATTTCCATCGTGCTACTCCTTGGTACGATAGCGACTCATAACGGGAAATGGATAATGTATGTCAATCGACGTCAATCTGTTCACTGATTAAATGTTCATTGAACTACTAAACACTGTGAAGTCAAATACTCGTGAATATTTGAGGTTTGTATACATTTATAAAGAATTAATCAAATTTTAATTACTTGAGTTTATATAGTACGAAGAGTTGAATGAAAGGAAATTCTGGTTCACTGATATATATTAAATTATAAAACAAAGTTGTATGTTGTTTGTTTGTTGAGTTTATAGTGCTTAGTTGAGGTTTGTATACATTTATAAAGAATTAATGAAATTTTAATTACTTTAGTTTATATAGTAAGAAGAGAGTTGAATGAAAGGAAATTCTGATTTACTGATGTATATTAAATTATAAAACAAAGTTGTATGTTGTTTGTTTGTTGAGTTTATAGTGCTTAGCTGGGGAGCTACTGACTATTCGCTCCTCTTATTTATTATTGCACTTATCAAACAACACACAACTTCGTTTTATAATTTAATATATATCAGTGAACCAGAATTTCCTTTCATTCAACTCTTCGTACTATATAAACTCAAGTAATTAAAATTTGATTAACTTTTTATAAATGTATACAAACCTCAAATATTCACGAGTATTTGACTTCACAGTGTTTAGTAGTTCAATGAACATTTAATCAGTGAACAGATTGACGTCGATTGACATACATTATCTATTTCCCGTTATGAGTCGCTATCGTGCCAAGGAGTAGCACGATGGAAATGATGGAATGGCGTTGATGCAGTGAACTTCACGCTTTGAATTGTAGATTCTGCTGATTCTCATTGAGTACACAAGAAATCCACATTACGAGCCACTCGACTCCACCAATTTCCCTTCAGTGTCTGAATACCTAAACTCAACAAACAAACAACTAGACAGATCATCTCACTTTCCACTTAGAGTTGGTCACTACCCCACGTTTCTAACCCAAACTCTGCCAAAACTACGTTTCGTTTCCTGTCTCCAACACTTTCCAAAGTTCCAATAAATTCCAAATAAAAATAAACTACACTCGTTCTTCGCTTACATGCGCCTTGTTAGTTTCACTGTAGATACGTATATACTTCACACCTGCGTATCCCAAAGAAATTCGAAAAAATAGCGTGTCCTGGACCAAGACAATCGAGTTTCTCGAGGAATCGAGCCTCGTGGTGGCCGCGATCCGGTCCACGAAAAAGAAAGAGGGAAGAGAAGAGAGAGGGGTGACGGCGAGGGGAGTAATTCGCCGCGGCTGAAAAAGTAATGGAGTTTAGAGAATTCGAGGTGTGGGTGGCGGTGATGGCACAGCGAGAAGGAAGGAAGGAAGCTGGTGGAAGATGAAGCGGTGGAAAGAGTGGCACACCTGTGGCGAACAAGAGCCACGCTGTCTGGAAGGCCGGTCCTGGTTTCGGGCCCTCACCTCCTCTGGGCCGGAGCGGTCGGTTTTCGAGCCAACAAAGGCTAGCGACGATAAATCATCCGGCGAGGTTAGGCTTCCAGGCTGCCGGTTCGACAATCAAGCCTTGGCCCGCTTCGAATCTACCGACGTGAACATCGCCTATTGGCCCGGCCTATTTATACCGTTCCAAGTAATTAGACGATCAACTGATCGAATACGGTACATGGCTCGATCCTGACAAAGTGGCCAGTGGAGATTCTACAGCGAATTTAGCACTCTATTTACCAGGAGCCTTTTTATAGGCTTTTTAATTAAGGGGTTCGTCGCAGTCAGGAAAATGGAAACGGACAGTTTCTTGCGTGTTTTTTTTAAGGTATTAAATAATAATTTTTATTAATGAAATGTAAATGTATTACAAAGCATGTCTCAGAGAACTATAAAAGAATTTTTGTTTTAAAAAAAGGTTAATTCATTTCGTCATAACAGGCGATGGCGTGGGTGGCCGCTTGGTTTGCGATGAGCAAGATTTCTTCAAACTGGCGCACCTGAAAACAAAACTAAAGATAGATTTAGGAAATATATTAGACTAACGGGCCCCTGATCGATGGATTTTTTATTTTCTTGTATACTTTTTTTTTTATCCTGTATTGAGTCGCTTAATTTGAGTGAAAAAATTGAAAATCAACTTCAAATGTATGCCATCTTATTTTAAATTTGTTTCTTCGAAAATCCTTCGTTCAGGGACTCGCTAGCCTAATCTATTTTCGAAATTTACCTTTGTTTTTGTTTTCAGGTAAACCAGTGTAGAGAAATCTTACTCATCGCAAACCTATGTTTTTAAATCATCGTCTACGTCATCGGCTGTTATGACGATATAAATTAAACGTTTCTTAAAACAAAAAATGTTTTTTAGTTCTTTAAAACATGCTTTATAATATACTTAATCGTTACTTATGCAAATTATTATTTAATAACTACAAAAAAAATCACAAAGAAATGTCGTTTTTCCTCTTGCTGACTGCGACTAACCCTTTAAGGTATTTAGAAATTCGAATTTATTTACTATTGGATTCTGGGATTCGTAAAGAGAAAAAATTCACAGTCTTTAAATCTTTACATTATATTCTTTATTGTTAGGACACGGAAGGATGTCTTTTCGCCTCCAGATTCAAACTAAGAGTGAGGTCTTTTTCCAAAACGCATAGGAAAACCGGCGCCTACATTCGATGTAGTACATCGTAGAAGAAAAATACGGTTTGGGTCTGCCACATGTTTTTCACACTGTTCTCTTGAACACAAATACTGTCAGAGCCCCGACTACGAAGGCAGCAGAAATGAAACTGTCCCTTTTGAGAAACGCAGTGTCCTTCTACTCTAGATTTATTGTTGTTACGTTTGCTATTAAATAAACCAACATTTACTGTGTCGATGATTGACTATGTTAGAATATAAGTAAATTTAAATATAAGCAAAAGCGTTACTATAGGCACATACGTTAAGCGTGCGAATGAGACACTTTTCTTTCTTTTTCTTTATGTGCGACCACGTAATAAACACTCGCTCTGTAGAAACCAATATGAGCAGTTTTTTATTTTTCCTATCCACGAAGATATTTAACACTCTACTTACAATGTTCAGTGTTTGGAAACAGACTTGGCTTTCAATGTACCTAAATAGTAACAGTATGGAGGAATTATTGCCAACCTAGATTGGTATACAGTGACGAGCAAAAGTATAAATACACTCTGCTGATTTTATGTAAAAGTCGATAATACGACTAATTTTTCAAGTGGTCGGTAAGGATTAGGTAATAGTAATTACAAGTTGCATCTGATTAACGAAATATAATGGATTATTTTCATTAATATTCATATTATGCAGAACATTTTACAAAAATAGAGATCTCAAACCATGATTACAGTTTTGCACTTTAATTATACTAGACGAATTAAGGGGGTCCACCTGTGTAACGTTTAATTTTCAAGGCAATTTTCAAGAATTTTTTGTAGGAAAAGTACTAGTGCAATTATGATAATTTTTTGTTTATTTGGCTTATTTGGTTTATTTGACGCTTTAACATTAATTTTGTATTTTATCACAATGTTTCGATATGTGGATATTTCTAGACGGCGCCGCTTTAATGAGACCACTTAAAAGTAGAAAAGTCATTCGACAAGCAGGATTTGATCGTACTTGATCATCTGAAACAAAAAAGTAAAACATCACTTTCTTTGTAATTACATTTTGAAGGTACTGGCGATAAGATATTCACAAAATTTTGAAAATTGTTAATAGGGTGGCGTATAAACTAAAAAGTGATATTTTATGGTATATTTTCCCCTATCTAATGGCTAATAGACGTTGGAAAAATTTTTTTTTTATACAAAGTCTACCATAAATGCACTAGTTAAATACCAAGTCTGTGTATTTATGGAGATTTTACTGAATTTTGTATAAAACAGTTTTAAATTCAATCTTCTCACCGCTCAGAGAATGTACGAAGTCTACCATAAATGCACTAGTTCAGTACCGAGTTTGTGCATTTATGAAGACTTTGTTTTTGCTTCGTCCTCTTTCTTTATTCGCTGTGGTTCTCTACGTTGGAAGCTTGTCGGCAAACATCAGGAAATTTACGAAGTCTACCATAAATGCACCAGTCCAGTCCCAAGTTTTAGGACTTATGGAGACTGTACTGTACTATTTATTTTATGTCGTTTGCGTTTGACTGACAGTTGAACCACGTGAATGTATTTTATTAACCGACTGTGCGCTGGCTTTTTTTCTTTTTGCACACTGTGTGAGGCGTGACGCACGTTTTTCTCCTTCTCCTGTTTTTTTTTTTTTTGTTCTTTTGTAAGAAAGCATGTTCTGTTTAATTTTCTTTTAATTTCTTCTCAAAATAAATGTATAATTATAAAAAGAATTCTCTTCATTTCATTTGATATTCCTTACACACGAAGGATAGTCAGTTAACAACAACCTGCTTCACAGCTAATATCAAAATATTCTTTTCAATCGTTCTACGAACAAACAAGACACCCTGTACAATCCGCATCGTACCCCGTGCGTGTTGGCTCCTTCGAACAGGGCATCCACGCGTTTGTCTGCCTTCCCGTTGAAAAACAAATACGCGACAAAGGAACGCATCATTTGTTTGTAAATAGCGCTGCTCGCAAATCACGGTTCAAGGAATTAATTAGCGCCGATTCTGGAAGTCCCCATTGAATGCGAGAATAAAGGGGAATCCCTTTTGGTGTTTCGGCACGCAACGGATACGCGGATCCATTCAAGTCTCACGCAAACGACACGTTTCGTGTCTCGACTAATCGTGCCCCGTTCTTTTCGGTTTTTTAATTCTTTATTTCGTTATTCTTCGATCTTTCAGCGGCAGGAAACCGTGAATCCGACGAACGCCTTTCAACATTTTGGGAAACAACTCCCGAAGAATCGGGACTTCACCGATCATCCAAATATGACCTGACAATGTGAGAGCTTACAGTCAGGGACAAAAGTCTGCAAACAGTTGTAGCCGAAAGTGAAGAGAAAGACCAACTAAGTTCGTTAAAGTGAATCGTGGTATCAACTAAATTCTAATCAACTAGTAAAGATATTTTATGTGGTCGTGTGATAGTAATTGTGGTAAGTTGTGAAGTATTTTATTAGGAGGTTGCATTGAAAACCCCTGTTTTTTCGTGTTTTTTGAGCACCTATTTCAATAGTAACATTTGCGAGTACAAAGTAGTGTAAAGCAAGAATTGAATACATATAAAGAACATCGAGTTGAGAATTTAGGAAATTGGTCATTTCACTTAACAATATTATGTACGTATACATATACTACATATACATTGTAGAGGATATTTATTATTGTTAGGAATTAGACCTTAATTGTATCAAACATAACTTATTTTATTTGTACTGATAGGAAAAGAATATATACATATAAAAAACTAAAGTAAAAAGAACAGTAAACAGAACACGTGGATGAACACATCCATCTCTAACGGTTTTTCAGTATTAACTGCCGTCTCAATCTACAGAATTCGCATGCAAACTAACAAAAGAGTAAATTCAAAGTCACATTCTTAACAATTATTAACCCCTTGATATACAATGACGAGTCAGGCTCGTCTCTTATTTCAAGAGCCGATTTGGACATTTGCAAGTATTTTTCTCCATTGTATCTCAATAGATGAATTTTATGAATCAGTCTTATCAATAAAAATTCAATATTCTTTTTTAAAAACATAGTCTTTTCCGCATCCACTTTCTAGTTCAATTGAGCGAAATTGAAAAGTATTTTTCAATCGCATCAAGCTCCATTTAATTTGTATGAGAAGGGGTTAATATCACCCCTAAGTGAGTTATTTGTCAGGATTCTTCATAAATTGAAACGATCCAGTTAAAAACGCATAGGAAGAGGGAACACAAATTCGTTTATAGACGATTTAGTTTATAGACTTTCATAAATACTATTAACATTTTATTTCTTACACTTGCACTTAATGTTCATAAGATATAAGAAAACACACTTTATAGTCATGGAACGAAATTAAAAAGAAGTAACACAGACATTTGCCAATTAAATATATTTGAAAAACTCACACACGTTATACAATTGCATACACTCATATACAATAGATTCAATCTATTACATGATTCAGGTAATTTTGGTACAATTGTCTTTTCACTTATAATACACATGTTTGTGTTATTAGGAACGACATACAGTCAATGTAATAAGTATTCGTATAGGAACCATTTATTTTAAATTGGTTGCTCTATGGATAATTCTTATACTGACTGCATATGATAGATATATTCTAATGTCTTCCACGATAGTTAAACCATGAATATAAAGGATAACATCAACTTCTAAAAAATAAGGTTGTTTATTTATACAAACACTGCCAAACAAAACAGCGGAGTATAATTTGGGAAAGAAACATTTGGGACAACCTATCGTCCCATAAGTACAATCGAGTACCCGTTATAAGCCTGGTCTAGGGGACGGAGGGGACGTATTTAGAAATATAATAGTTGATGAAAGAGAATTTTGTTCTATACGAACATAACAAGATAATTGTAAGAGGACTACTTTGACGAGAAGGATGTGTGCATTCGAGGGGATATTTCGTTGGTAAAACAGTGCACATTGTCGACAAAACAGCGCATACTGTCGGTGAAACAGTGCACTTTGGTTTACTATCAGAGCTTCCTGTGTTATCAACATCATGCTCTACTTTATCGAAAGAATGTTCTCTGTTATCGACAATCAGTTCTGTTTTAACAACAATGCACTATGTTTTGCCGACAAAATGTCCCTGCTGACCTCTAGGAAAATTGATATATTCAACAAAATGAAAGTTTAATAAAGAACTTATGGGAATGTCGAGCTGTTTTCGATAACTGATGAGTTTATTGAACAGGATAAAAAAAATTGCAGATTCAAGAATCAGAAATCTTTTTATTTCTTATAAAGTAATCGCTTGATACATCCTTCTAATCAGAAGTTTACTCGTACAAGTTATATAGACTCAGAAAATAGCGAGAAGTAATTAGAGAAGTCATGGCAATTATACGCTCGTTCCTGTAATGACGTTGGTTCGTATCCCTGTCTGCTATCAAATACACCGCATTTGGCAAAGTTATGCTCAAATAAAACATTATTTCAAACGTTACATCTACGTTTAATATTGATTTAATTATTTGCCGTAAAGTGTATACTGTAATTTTCCCGTATTATATTGTGTTCTTTTTTCTATTGTTAATTAATAATAACAGTAATAATAAATTTTATATTCATGCATACTCTTATAGATTACTTGCAATTTGCTTTCAACATCTTTTCGATAAGTTACATTTTATTTAACAAATCATAATTGCATTACTATATGTACTTAATTTATCATTTTGACAGTTTTGGGGTAGGCTTATACGGGGTAGTCTGGTGCAAAACGTAAAAGAGTGATTAAGTGGGGAAATCATTTCGACTCAGCAATTGCCGATTGAGGGTAAGAGGT
>NW_026534142.1:9486-13973 GCF_026225885.1 Hylaeus anthracinus | reverse complement strand
GATTTCTCAAATTTTATTTGAATTTCTTTGCGGCATATTGCTTGTCTGAATTTCATTTCACAGTTTCAGCGGCGTAATGCTTTCTTTAACTTCATTTCACAGTGCCAGCGGCGTAATGCTTTCTTAAATTTTATTTCAAATTCTTAGCGGCATATCGCTTGTCTGAATTTTTTTTCACAGTGCCAGATGCGTAATGCTTTCTTAAATTTCATTTCACAGAGCCAGGTGTGTAATGCTTTCTTTAATTTCATTGCACAGTGCCTGCAGCGTAATGTTTTCTTTAATTTTTTTTTCACAGTGCCAGGGGCGTATTGCTTTCTTAAAATTCATTTCACAGTGGCATCGGCGTAAGGCTCCCTTTAACTTCATTTTACAGTGCGAGCGAAGTAATGCTTCCTTAAATTTTATTTCAAAATGCCAGCGGCGTATTGCTTTCTTAAATTTCTTTTCACAGTGCCAGGGGCGTATTGCTTTCTTAAATTTTATTTCACAGTGCCAGCGGCGTATTGCTTTCTTAAAATTCATTTCACAATGCCAGGGGCGATTTTGCTTTCTGGAATTTCATTTCACAGTTCCAGCGGCATAATGATTTCTCAAATTTTATTTGAATTTCTTTGCGGCATATTGCTTGTCTAAATTTCATTTCACAGTTCCAGCGGCGTAATGCTTTCTTTAATTTTTTTTTCAAAATGCCAGCGGCGTGATGATTTCTTAAAGCTTATTTCAAATTCTTAGCGGCATATTGCTGGTCTGAATTTCATTTCATAGTGCTAGCGGCGTAATGCTTTCTTAAATTTTTTTTCAAAATGCTAGCGTCGTTTTGCTTTCTTAAATTTCATTTTACAGTGCCAGCGGCGTATTGCTTTCTTAAATTTCATTTTACAGTGACAGCGGTGTAATTCTTTTTTTAATGTTATATAAAAATGCCAGCGTCGTTTTGCTTTCTTAAGTTTCATTCTACAGTGCCAGCGGCGTGTTGCTTTCTTAAATTTCATTTCACAGTGATAGGCGCGTAATGGTTTCATTAATTTTATTTCACAGTGCCTGCGGCGTATTGCTTTCTGGAATTTCATTTCACAGTTCCAGCGGCATAATGCTTTTTTGAATTTTATTTGGAATTCGTAGTGAAATATTGCTTGTCAGAATTTCTTTTCACAGTGTCAGGGGCGTCATGCTTTCTTAAATTTCATTCTACAGTGCCAGCTGCGTAATGCTTTCTTAAATTTTTTTTCAAAATGCCAGCAGCGTATTGCTTTCTTAAATTTTATTTCACAGAGCCAGGTGCGTAATGCTTTCTTAAATTTCATTGCACAGTGCCTGCTGCGTAATGTTTTCTTTAATTTTTTTTTCACAATGCCAGCGGCGTATTGATCTCTCAAATATCATTTCACAGTGCCAGCGGCATATTGTTTTCTGAAATTTTATTTCAAAAAGGCAGCGGAGTATTGCTTGTCTAAAGCTTAAACCAAAGTGCAAGGGGCGTATTGCTTTCTTAAATTTCATTTCACAGTGCCAGCGGCGTAATGCTTTCTTTAACTTCATTCCACAGTGCCAGCTGCGTAATGCTTTCTTAAATTTTATTTCAAATTCTTAGCGGCATATTGCTTGTCTGAATTTCATTTCACAGTGCTAGCGGAGTAATGCTTTCTTTAACTTCATTACACAGTGCGAAAGACGTAATGCTTCCTTAAATTTTATTCCAAAATGCCAGCGGCGTATTGCTTTCTTAAATTTCTTTTCACAAGGCCAGGGGCGTATTGCTTTTTTAAAATTCATTTCACAGTGCCATCGGCGTAATGCTTTCTTTAATTTTATTTCAAAGTAATAGCGGCGTATTGCTTCATTACATATTATTTCAATGTGCCAGCGTCGTATTGCTTTCTGGAATTTCATTTCACAGTTTCAGCGGCATTACGCTTTCTTAAATTTTATTTAAAATTCTTAGCGGCATATTGCTTGTCTGAATTTCATTTCACAGTGCCAGCTGCGTAATGCTTTCTTAAATTTTATTTCAAATCCTTAGCGTCATATTGCTTGTCTGAATTTTATTTCACAGTGCCAGCGGCGTATTGCTTTCTTTAATTTTATTTCACAGTGCCAGCGGTATAATGTTTTCTTTAATTTCATATCAAAATGCAAGCGACGTATTGATTTCTTAAATTTCATTTCACTGAGCTAGCGGCGTAATGCATTCCTAAATTTCATTTCACAGTGCCAGCGGCAAAATGCATTCTTTAATTTCATTTCACAGTGCCAGCTGCGTAATAATTTCTTTAATTTTATATCAAAATGCCAGCGGCGTATTGCTCTTCTTAAATTTCATTTCACAGTTCCAGCGGCGCAGGGCTTTCTTATATTTTATTTCACAGTGCCATTGGTGTAATGTTTTCTTTAATTTTATATCAAAATGCAAGTGACGTATTGATTTCTTAAATTTCATTTCACTGTGCTAGCGGCGTAATGCATTCTTAAATTCCATTTCACAGTGCCAGCGGCAAAGTGGATTCTTTAATTTCATTTCACAATGCCAGCGGCGTAATACTTTCTTTTACTTTATTTCAAAATGTCAGCGGCGTATTGCTCTCTTAAATTTTATTTCAAATGGCCATCGGCGTATTGCTTCCTTAAATTTCATTTCACAGTGCCAGCGGCGTATTGCGTTCTTAAATTTCATTTCAGAATGCCAGCGGCGTAATCCTTTCTTTAATTTTATTTCAAAATTCCAGCGGCGTATTGCTCTCTTAAATTTTATTTCAAATGGCCATCGGCGTATTGCTTCCTTAAATTTCATTTCACAGTGCCAGCGGCGTAATGCTTTCCTCAATTTTATTTTCACAATGCCAGCGGCGTAATGCTTTTTTTAATTTATATCAAAATGCCAGCGGCGTATTGCTTTCTTAAATTTCATTTCACAGTGACAGCGGCGTATTGCTTTCTTAAATTTCATTTCTCTGTGCCAGCGGCGTAATGCTTTCTTAAATTTTATTTCACAGTGCCAGCGGCGTAATGCATTTTTTAATTTCATTTCACAGTGCCAGCGGCGTAATAATTTCTTTAATTTTATATCAAAATGCCAGCGGCGTATTGCCCTTTTTAAATTTCGTTTCACAGTTCCAGCGGCGTAATGCTTTCTTAAATTTCATTTCATAATGCCAGCGGCGTAATGCTTTCTTCAATCTTTTTTCAAAATGTTAGCGGCGTATTGCTTTCTTAGATTTCATTTCACATTGCCAGCGGCGTAATGCTTTCTTTAATCTCATTCTACAGTTCCAGCTGCGTAATGCTTTCTTAAATATCATTTCACAATGCCAGCGGCGTAATTCATTCTTCAATTTTTTTTTAAAATGTTAGCGGCGTATTGCTTTCTTAAATTTCATTTCACAGTGCCAGGGGATTAATGCTTTCTTTAATTCTATTTCAAAGTGTCAGCGGCGTAATACTTTCTTTTATTTTATTTCGAAATGCCAGCGGCGTATTGCTCTCTTAAATTTTATATCAAAGTGCCTTCGGCGTATTGCTTCCTTAAATTTCATTTTACAGTGCCAGCGGCGTATTGCTTTCTTAAATTTTGTTTCACAGTGCCAGCGGCGCAGTGCTTTTTTAAATTTTATTTCACAATGCCAGCGGCGTAATGCTTTCTTAAATTTCATTTCACAGTGCCAGGGGCGTATTGCTTTCTTTAATTTTATTTCACAGTGCCAGCGGCCTAGTGCTTTTTTAAATTTTATTTCACAATGCCAGCGGCGTAATGCTTTCTTTAATTTTATATCAAAATGCCAGCGGCGTATTGCTTTCTTAAATTTCATTTCACAGTGACAGCGGCGTATTGCTTTCTTAAATTTCATTTCTCTGTGCCAGCGGCGTAATGCTTTCTTAAATTTTATTTCACAGTGCCAGCGGCGTAATGCATTCTTTAATTTCATTTCACAGTGCCAGCGGCGTAATAATTTCTTTAATTTTATATCAAAATGCCAGCGGCGTATTGCTTTCTTAAATTTCATTTCACTGTGCTAGCGGCGTAATACATTCTTAAATTTCATTTCACTGTGCTAGAGGCGTAATGCTTTCTTAAATTTCATTTCACAGTGCCAGCGGCGTAATGCTTTCTTAAATTTCATTTCACAGTGCCAGCGGCGTATTGCTTTCTTAAATTTTATTTCACAGTGCCAGCGGCGCAGTGCCTTTTTAATTTTATTTCACAATGCCAGCGGCGTAATGCTTTTTTTAATTTTACATCAAAATGCCAGCGGCGTATTGCTTTCTTAAATTTCATTTCACAGTGCCAGGGGCGTATTGCTTTCTTAAATTTCATTTCACAGTGCCAGCGGCGTATTGCTTTCTTAAATGTCATTTCACAGTGCCAGGGGCGTATTGCTTTCTTAAATTTCATTTCACAGTGCCAGCGGCGTAATTCATTTTTCAATTTTTTTTTAAAATGTTAGCGGCGTATTGCTTTCTTAAATTTCATTTCACAGTGCCAGGGGATT
>NW_026534142.1:8139-9476 GCF_026225885.1 Hylaeus anthracinus | reverse complement strand
ATCAAAATGCCAGCGGCGTATTGCTTTCTTAAATTTCATTTCACAGTGCCAGGGGCGTATTGCTTTCTTAAATTTCATTTCACAGTGCCACCGGCGTATTGCTTTCTTAAATGTCATTTCACAGTGCCAGGGGCGTATTGCTTCCTTAAATTTCATTTCACAGTGCCAGCAGCGTATTGCTTTCATGAAATTTATTTCATTGTGCCATCGGCGTAATGCTTTCTTAAATTTCATTTCACATTGCCAGGGGCGTATTGCTTTCTTAAATTTCATTTCACAGTGCCACCGGCGTATTGCTTTTTTAAATGTCATTTCACAGTGCCAGGGGCGTATTGCTTCCTTAAATTTCATTTCACAGTGCCAGCAGCGTAATGCTTTCTTTAATTTCATTCTACATTTCCAGCTGCGTAATGCTTTCTTAAATTTCATTTCACAATGCCAGCGGCGTAATTCTTTCTTCAATTTTTTTTTAAAATTTTAGCGGCGTATTGCTTTCTTAAATTTCACTTCACAGTGCCAGGGGATTAATGCTTTCTTAAATTTTATTACAAAATGCAAGCGGCGTATTGATTTCTTAAATTTCATTTCACTGTGCTAGCGGCGTAATACATTCTTAAATTTCATTTCACAGTGCCAGCGGCGTAATGCTTTCCTCAATTTTATTTCACAGTGCCAGCGGCGCAGTGCTTTTTTAAATTTTATTTCACAATGCCTGCGGCGTAATGCTTTCTTTAATTTATATCAAAATGCTAGCGGCGTTTTGCTTTCTTAAATTTCATTTCACAGTGACAGCGGCGTATTGCTTTCTTAAATTTCATTTCACAGTGACAGCGGCGCAGTGCTTTTTTAAATTTTATTTCACAATGCCAGCGGCGTAATGCTTTCTTTAATTTTATATTAAAATGCCCGCGGCGTATTGCTTTCTTAAATTTCATTTCTCTGTGCCAGCGGCGTAATGCTTTCTTAAATTTTATTTCACAGTGCCAGCGACGTAATGCATTCTTTAATTTCATTTCACAGTGCCAGCGGCGTAATAATTTCTTTAATTTTATATCAAAATGCCAGCGGCGTATTGCCCTTCTTAAATTTTGTTTCACAGTTCCAGCGGCGTAATGCTCTTTTAAATTTCATTTCATAATGCCAGCGGCGTAATGCTTTCTTCAATCTTTTTTCAAAATGTTAGCGGCGTATTGCTTCCTTAAATTTCATTTCACATTGCCAGCGGCGTAATGCTTTCTTTAATCTCATTCTACAGTTCCAGCTGCGTAATGCTTTCTTAAATATCATTTCACAATGCCAGCGGCGTAATTCTTTCTTCAATTTTATTTCAAAATGCC
>NW_026534142.1:6581-8129 GCF_026225885.1 Hylaeus anthracinus | reverse complement strand
TAAATTTTATTTCACTGTGCCAGCGGCGTAATGCTTTCTTAAATTTCATTTCACAGTGCCACCGGCGTATTCCTTTCTTAAATGTCATTTCACTGTGATAGCGGCGTAATACATTCTTAAATTTTATTTTACAGTGCCAGCGGCGTAATGCTTTCTTAAATTTCATTTTACAGTGCCACCGGCGTATTCCTTTCTTAAATGTCATTTCACTGTGCTAGCGGCGTAATACATTCTTAAATTTTATTTTACAGTGCCAGCGGCGTAATGCTTTCTTAAATTTTATTTTACAGTGCCAGCGGCGCAGTGCTTTTTTAAATTTTATTTCACAATGCCAGCGGCTTAATGCTTTCTTTAATTTTATATCAAAATGCTAGCGGCGTATTGCTTTCTTAAATTTCATTTCACAGCGCCAGCGGCGTAATGATTTCTTTTATTTCATTTCACAGTGCCAGCGGCGTAATGCTTTCTTTAATTTTATTTCACAGTGCCAGCGGTGTAATGTTTTCTTTAACTTTATATCAAAATGCCAGCGGCTCCTTGCTTCCTTATATTCCATTTCACAAGGCCAGCGGCGTAGTCCTTTCTTCAATTCCATTTTGACAATGCCAGCGGCGTATTGATCTCTCAAATATAATTCCTCAGTGCCAGCGGCATATTGTTTTCTTAAATATTATTTTAAAAAGGCAGCGGTGTATTGCTTGTCTGAAGCCTAACCCAAGGTGTCAGCGGCATAATGCTTTCTTGAATTTTATTAAAAAATACAAGCGGCGTATTGCTTTCTTAAATTTCATTTCACTGTGCCAGCGGCGTAATGCATTCTTAAATTTTATTTCACAGTGCCAGCGGCGTAATGCATTTTTTAATTTCATTTCACAGTGCCAGCGAGGTAATAATTTCTTTAATTTTATATCAAAATGCCAGCGGCGTATTGCCCTTCTTAAATTTCGTTTCACAGTTCCAGCGGCGTAATGCTTTCTTAAATTTCATTTTACAATGCCAGCGGCGTAATGCTTTCTTCAATTTTTTTTCAAAATGTTAGCGGAGTATTGCTTTCTTAAATTTCATTTCACAATGCCAGCGGCGTAATGCTTTCTTTAATTTTATTTGACAGTGCCAGCGGTGTAATGTTTTCTTTAATTTTATATCAAAATGTCAGCGGCTCCTTGCTTCCTTAAATTTCGTTTCACAGTTCCAGCGGCGTAACGCTTTCTTAAATTTCATTTTACAATGCCAGCGGCGTAATGCTTTTTTCAATTTTTTTTCAAAATGTTAGCGGAGTATTGCTTTCTTAAATTTCATTTCACATTGCCAGCGGCGTAATGCTTTCTTTAATCTCATTCTACAGTTCCAGCTGCGTAATGCTTTCTTAAATATCATTTCACAATGCCAGCGGCGTAATGCTTTCTTTAATTTTATTTGACAGTGCCAGCGGCGTATTGCTTTCTTAAATTTTGTTTCACAGTGCCAGCGGCGCAGTGCTTTTTTAAATTTTATTTCACAATGCCTGCGGCGTAATGCTTTCTTTAATTTATATCAAAATGCCAGCGG
>NW_026534142.1:3537-6571 GCF_026225885.1 Hylaeus anthracinus | reverse complement strand
ACAGTGCCAGCGGCGTAATGCATTCTTTAATTTTATTTCACAGTGCCAGCGGCGTAATAATTTCTTAAATTTCATTTCATAATGCCAGCGGCGTAATGCTTTCTTCAATCTTTTTTCAAAATGTTAGCGGCGTATTGCTTTCTTAAACTTCATTTCACATTGCCAGCGGCGTAATGCTTTCTTTAATCTCATTCTACAGTTCCAGCTGCGTAATGCTTTCTTAAATATCATTTCACAATGCCAGCGGCGTAATTCTTTCTTCAATTTTATTTCAAAATGCCAGCGGCGTATTGCTCTCTTAAATTTTATTTCACTGTGCTAGCGGCGTAATGCATTATTTAATTTCATTTCACAGTGCCAGCGGCAAAATGCATTCTTTAATTTTATTTCAAAATGCAAGCGCCGTATTGCTTCCTTAAATTTCATTTCACAGTGCCAGCGGCGTATTGCTTTCTTAAATTTTGTTTCACAGTGCCAGCGGCGCAGTGCTTTTTAAAATTTTATTTAACAATGCCAGCGGCGTAATGCTTTCTTAAATTTCATTTCAGAGTGCCAGAGGCGTATTGCTTTCTTAAATTTCATTTCACAGTGCCAGCGGCGTAATGCTTTCTTTAATTTTATTTGACAGTGCCAGCGGTGTAATGTTTTCTTTAATTTTATATCAAAATGTCAGCGGCTCCTTGCTTCCTTAAATTTCATTTCACAGTGCCAGCGGTGTATTGCTTTCTTAAATTTTGTTTCACAGTGCCAGCGGCGCAGTCCTTTTTTAAATTTTATTTCACAATGCCAGCGGCGTAATGCGTTCTTTAATTTTATTTCAAAGTGCCAGCGGCGTATTGCTTTCTTGAATTTCATTTCACAGTGCCAGCGACGTAATGCTTTCTTTAATTTTATTTGACAGTGCCAGCAGTGTAATGTTTTCTTTAATTTTACATCAAAATGCCAGCGGCTCCTTGCTTCCTTAAATTTCATTTCACAGTGCCAGCGGCGTATTGCTTTCTTAAATTTCATTTCACAGTGCCAGCGGCGCAGTGCTTTTTTAAATTTTATTTCACAATGCCAGCGGCATAATGCTTTCTTTAATTTTACATCAAAATGCCAGCGGCGTATTGCTTTCTTAAATTTCATTTCACAGTGCCAGCGGCGTATTGCTTTCTTAAATTTCATTTCACGGTGCCAGCGGCGCAGTGCTTTTTTAAATTTTATTTCACAATGCCAGCGGCGTAATGTTTTCTTAAATTTTATATCAAAATGCCAGGGGCGTATCGCTTTCTTAAATTTCATTTCACTGTGCCAGCGGCGTAATGCTTTCTTTAATTTTATTTGACAGTGCCAGCGGTGTAATGTTTTCTTTAATTTTATATCAAAATGCCAACGGCTCCTTGCTTTCTTAAATTTCATTTCACAGTGCCAGAGGCGTATTGCTTTCTTAAATTTTATTTCACAGTGCCAGCGGCGCAGTGCTTTTTTAAATTTTATTTCACAATGCCAGCAACATAATGCTTTCTTTAATTTTACATCAAAATGCCAGCGGCGTATTGCTTTCTTAAATTTCATTTCAGAGTGCCAGGGTCGTATTGCTTTCTTAAATTTCATTTCACAGTGCCAGCAGCGTAATGCTTTCTTTAATTTTATTTGACAGTGCCAGCGGTGTAATGTTTTCTTTAATTTTATATCAAAATGCCAGCGGCTCCTTGCTTCCTTAAATTTCATTCCTCAGTGCCAGCGGCATATTGTTTTCTTAAATATTATTTCAAAAAGGCAGCGGTGTATTGCTTGTCTAAAGCATAACCCAAGGTGCCAGCGGCATAATGCTTTCTTGAATTTTATTATAAAATGCAAGCGGCGTATTGATTTCTTAAATTTCATTTCAGTGTGCTAGCGGCGTATTGCTTTCTTAAATTTCATTTCACAGTGCCAGCGGCGCAGTGCTTTTTTAAATTTTATTTCACAATGCCATCGACGTATTGCTTCCTTAAATTTCATTTCACAGTGCTAGCGGCGTATTGCTTTCCTTAATTTCATTTCACAGTGCCAGCGGCGCAGTGCTTTTTTAAATTTTATTTCACAATGCCAGCGGCGTAATGTTTTCTTTAACTTTATATCAAAGTGCCAGCGGCGTATTGCTTTCTTAAATTTCATTTCACAGTGCCAGCGGCGTGATGCTTTCTTTAATTTTATTTGACAGTGCCAGCAGTGTAATGTTTTCTTTAATTTTATATCAAAATGCCAGCGGCTCCTTGCTTCCTTAAATTTCATTTCACAGTGCCAGCGGCGTATTGCTTTCTTAAATTTCATTTCACAGTGCCAGCGGCGTAATGCTTTCTTTAATTTTATTTGACACTGCCAGCGGTGTAATGTTTTCTTTAATTTTATATCAAAATGCCAGCGGCTCCTTGCTTCCTTAAATTTCATTTCACAGTGCCAGCGGCGTATTGCTTTCCTAAATTTTGTTTCACAGTGCCAGCGGCGCAGTGCTTTTTTAAATTTTATTTCACAATGCCAGCGGCGTAATGCTTTCTTAAATTTCATTTTCACAATGCCAGCGGCGTATTGATCTTTCAAATATCATTCCTCAGTGCCAGCGGCGCATTGATTTCTTTTATTTCATTTTACAATGCCAGCGACGTAATCCTTTCTTTAATTTTATTTCAAAATGCCAGCGGCGTATTGATCTCTAAATTATCATTTCTTAGTGCCAGCGGCATATTGTTTTCTTAAATATTATTTTAAAAAGGCAGCGGCGTATTGATCCTTCAAATATCGTTCCTCAGTGCCAGCAGCATATTGTTTTCTTAAATATTATTTCAAAAAGGCAGCGGTGTATTGCTTGTCTAAAGCTTAACCCAAGGTGCCAGCGGCATAATGCTTTCTTGAATTTTATTACAAAATGCAAGCGGCGTATTGATTTCTTAAATTTTATTTCATTGTGCTAGCGGCGTAATACATTCTTACATTTCATTTCACAGTGCCAGCGGCGCAGTGCATTTTTAAATTTTATTTTACAATGCCAGTGGCATAATGCTTTCTTTAA
>NW_026534142.1:3311-3527 GCF_026225885.1 Hylaeus anthracinus | reverse complement strand
AATTTTATTTCACAATGCCAGCGGCGTAATGCTTTCTTTAATTTTATATCAAAATGCCAGCGGCGTATTGCTTCCTTAAATTTCATTTCACAGTGTTAGCGGCGTATTGCTTTCTTAAATTTTGTTTCAGAGTGCCAGCGGCGCAGTGCATTTTTAAATTTTATTTCTTAATGCCAGCGGCGTAATGCTTTCTTTAATTTTATTTCACAGTGCCAG
>NW_026534142.1:0-3211 GCF_026225885.1 Hylaeus anthracinus | reverse complement strand
TGCCAGCGGCGTATTGCTTTCTTAAATTTCATTTCACATTGCCAGCGACGTAATGCTTTCTTTAATTTAATCCTACAGTTCCAGCTGCGTAATGCTTTCTTAAATTTCATTTCACAATGCCAGCGGCGTAATTCTTTCTTCAATTTTTTTTTTAAATGTTAGCGGCGTATTGCTTTCTTAAATTTAATTTCACAGTGCCAGGAGATTAATGCTTTCTTTAATTTTATTTCAAAGTGTCAGCGGCGTAATACTTTCTTAAATTTTATTTCCAAATGCAAGCGGCGTATTGCTTTCTTAAATTTCATTTCACAGTGCCAGCGGCGTATTGCTTTCATAAATTTCATTTCACAGTGCCAGGGGCGTATAGCTTTCTTAAATTTTATTTCACTGTGCCAGCGGCGTACTGCTTTCTTAAATTTCATTTGACTGTGCCAGCGGCGTATTGCTTTCTTAAATTTCATTTCACAGTGCCACCGGCGTATTGCTTTCTTAAATGACATTTAACAGTGCCAGGGGCGTATTGCTTCCTTAAATTTCATTTCACATTGCCAGCGGCGTAATGCTTTCTGAAATTTCATTACACAGTTGGCAATGGCGTAATGCTTTCTTTAATTTGATTTCAATGTGCCAGTGGCATATTGCTTCTTTAAATTTCATTTCACAGTGCCAGCGACGTAGTCCTTTCTTTAATTTTATTCCAAAAAGCCAACGGCATATTGATTTCTTAAATACTATTTCAAAAATGCAGCGGTGTATTGCTTGTCTAAAGCTTAAACCAAAGTGTCAGCGGCGTAATACTTTCTTAATTTTTATTTCAAAATGCAAGCGGCGTATTGCTTTCCTAAATTTTATTTCACAGTGCCACCGGCGTATTGCTTTCTTAAATGTCATTAAACAATGCTAGCGGCGTAATCCTTTCTTTAATTTTATTTCAAAATGCCAGCGGCGTATTGCTTTGTAAATTTTATTTCACAGTGCCAGGGGCGCATTCCTTTTTTAAATTTCATTTCACAAGGCCAGCGGCGTAGTCCTTTCTTAAATTTCATTTTCACAATGCCAGCGGCGTATTGATCTTTCAAATATCATTCCTCAGTGCCAGCGGCATATTGTTTTCTTAAATATTATTTCAAAAAGGCAGCGGTGTATTGCTTGTCTAAAGCTTAACACAAGGTGCCAGCGGCATAATGCTTCTTGAATTTTATTACAAAATGCAAGCGGCGTATTGATTTCTTAAATTTCATTTCACTGTGCTAGCGGCGTAATACATTCTTAAATTTCATTTCACAGTGCCAGCGGCGTAATGCTTTCTTAAATTTTATTTCACAGTGCCTGCGGCGCAGTGATTTTTTAAATTTTATTTCACAATGCCAGCGGCGTAATGCTTTCTTTAATTTTATTTCAAAATGCCAGCGGCGTATTGCTTTCTTAAATTTCATTTCACAGTGGCAGGGGCTTATTGCTTTCTTAAATTTCATTTCACAGTGCCAGCGGCTTAATGCTTTCTTTAATTTTATTTCACAGTGCTAGCGGCGTAATGCATTCTTAAATTTCATTTCACAGTGCCAGCGGCGTAATGCATTCTTTAATTTCATTTCACAGTGCCAGCGGCGTAATAATTTCTTTAATTTTATATCAAAATGCCAGCGGCGTATTGCTATTCTTAAATTTCGTTTCACAGTGCCAGCGGCGCAGTGCTTTTTTAAATTTTATTTCACAATGCCAGCGGCGTAATGCTTTCTTTAATTTTATATTAAAATGCCAGCGGCGTATTGCTTTCTTAAATTTCACTTCACAGTGCCAGGGGCGTATTGCTTTCTTAAATTTCATTTCACAGTGCCAGCGGCGTAATGCTTTCTTTAATTTTATTTGACAGTGCCTGCGGTGTAATGTTTTCTTTAATTTTATATCAAAATGCCAGCGGCTCCTTGCTTTCTTAAATTTCATTTCACAGTGCCAGAGGCGTATTGCTTTCTTAAATTTTATTTCACAGTGCCAGCGGCGCAGTGCTTTTTTAAATTTTATTTCACAATGTCAGCGGCATAATGCTTTCTTTAATTTTACATCAAAATGCCAGCGGCGTATTGCTTTCTTAAATTTCATTTCACAGTGCCAGCGGCGTATTGCTTTCTTAAATTTCATTTCACAGTGCCAGCGGCGCAGTGCTTTTTTAAATTTTATTACACAATGCCAGCGGCGTAATGCTTTCTTTAATTTTATATCAAAATGCCAGCGGCGTATTGGTTTCTTAAATTTCATTTCACAGTGCCAGCGGCGCAGTGCTTTTTTAAATTTTATTTCACAATGCCATCGACGTATTGCTTCCTTAAATTTCATTTCACAGTGCCAGCGTCGTATTGCTTTCTAAAATTTCATTTCACAGTGCCAGCGGCCCATTGCTTTTTTAAATTTTATTTCACAATGCCAGCGGCGTAATGTTTTCTTTAACTTTATATCAAAATGCCAGCGGCGTATTGCTTTCTTAAATTTCATTTCAGAGTGCCAGGGTCGTATTGCTTTCTTAAATTTCATTTCACAGTGCCAGCGGCGTAATGCTTTCTTTAATTTTATTTGACAGTGCCAGCGGTGTAATGTTTTCTTTAATTTTATATCAAAATGCCAGCGGCTCCTTGCTTCCTTAAATTTCATTTCACAGTGCCAGCGGCGTATTGCTTTCTTAAATTTTGTTTCAGAGTGCCAGCGGCGCAGTGCATTTTTAAATTTTATTTCTCAATGCCAGCGGCGTAATACTTTCTTTTATTTTATTTCAAAATGCCAGCGGCGTATTGCTCTCTTAAATTTTATTTCAAAGTGCCATCGGCGTATTGCTTTCTTAAATGTCATTAAACAATGCCAGCGGCGTAATGCTTTCTTTAATTTTATTTGACAGTGCCAGCGGTGTAATGTTTTCTTTAATTTTATGTCAAAATGCCAGCGGCTCCTTGCTTCCTTAAATTTCAATTAACAATGCCAGCGGCGTAATCCTTTCTTTAATTTCATTTCAAAATGTCAGCGGCGTATTGCTTTTTTAAATTTTATTTCACAGTGCCAGTGGCGCATTCCTTTCTTAAATTTCATTTTACAAGGCCAGCGGCGTAGTCGTTTCTTAAATTTCATTCTTACAATGCCAGCGGCGTATTGATCTTTCAAATATCATTCCTCAGTGCCAGCGGCATATTGTTTTCTTAAATATTATTTCAAAAAGGCAGCGGTG
>NW_026534141.1:16708-27350 GCF_026225885.1 Hylaeus anthracinus | reverse complement strand
TTCGCCAAGGAAAAAGTTGTTTCAAATCACCTCCCGAACCACCTTTTTCAAGGTGTTACAACATTTTGGGACACCCTGTATAGGCTCTTCATACGTCGCTAGAGGCTACTTTTACGAACCGAGTTGATTAACAGTGACAATATGGCCGTCCGAACTTAGGTACCTGCAGCATACTCAATTGCGATGAGTTTCAGTATGTTTGAAAATAAAATTCAATATTTGTCAGACATTGCTGTAATGGTTATTATTTATATTATAGCAATAGTGTGAGGGCTCAAGCCCCTATAATTTAAACTTTTATATCAGCGATTAAATTTATTGATTTTAGAACAAAAAAATTGTCTCTAAAATTGTTTTGTCTCTAAAAAAATTAAAAAGTTATGCAAATCAAACGTTTGAGTATTATCTTTTGTCAGTCTTACAAAAATAAGTAACAAGTTAATTCTTTGTTAACTTCCTTCCTTCGTTTGAAAATAATATTGAAAATTTTGTAATTCTTATAGCTATATTCCATCAAAATTCTGAGCCAGATAACATATTTCGGATAACGAATAAATAATAGGCAACTGTAATCCGTTCTACATTAAACAAAACATCGAATCTAAATCATAAAGTAAATTTATATTTCACATTGAACGAATAGAAAGTTGTCCGTGTAAATATTCAATCGAATAAACACAAATAAATCGCTGTAGCGTGGTATTATTCGAATCAGATGCACACCTCTGCTTGTAACCAAGAGAAATCTACAAAGAAATTACTCTTCCGGTTACATGATTCATTAACAAAAACTGAATCTAATTGCTTTTTATACGTTTTGTTACACCAGTTTCGCCAGCCACCTCTTTTGCCATGTTACGATTTCTCTGGCGGTCATTGCGTGCTATAAATTCACGTGGCTACCATTAAAAGTACAAGTCAAAGAAACCAGTCCGTACTTCAGACAGTAGTCGAACTTTTGAATACAAGATTTCTCTTAATATTGGCCATTTCTTAATGGAAATTAGCTGATTTATATCCGAACAACATTTTTATAGATAACATGCTTCGTACGTGAAACCGTAACATAAGACTGCAAGTATTTGTTTACTTCTTCCTATAAAAACACCGGAAATGGGTCACGAGGAAACTATATTAGTCCAATTATTAAGTGTTTCTTGGGATATATTTTTTATAGAGAAGAAATTATGTAATGTTTTTATAACTTTGAAAATATTTTAGGTTTAGGTGCGTTTTAAAGATTTTTCATTTTTAGATTAAGGGACAAAGTATATTAGCAGCTCAAATATTAAAGGTTCTTCGTGTTTATATTTTACACAGGAAAATTTACTTAATGTATTTGTAACCTTGAGAATATTTTAGATATCTTTAAAGTACATTTCATAATTTTTCCAATTCACTTCACACAGAAATCTTTGAGATATCGCGTTTTCTTTTAAACAGCATTTTTTTAATCCGTGCGAATGATAACTCAAAAATTAATTGATCGTTCGTTTTTAAACTTTATATACGTCCACTTTATTTAAATCCCTCGAATGTAAAATAAATAAATGGAATGATATCATCGTTTAAAGTGTGTTTTTATTGCTAAAAGAAATTATGAAGATTGTTCACTTTTCGACCTATAAAAAAGAGAGTCAAATATCGGTCAAACTTTTTTTTATGTACATACATGTTTATAAAATATCAAATCATATCGTCACTATTAAATAAAATTTTCTTGAAAGTACGTATACAAGTAATCACCACGATTGGGACTTAAAAGCTGAATGTATTATTGTATTGTAATGGTAATTAACATTTTTATGCCATGATTTAAACACATTTTGAGCAGAATCAAACCATAAATAATTATAATTTTCTCTTATTTTTATTCGTCTTCAATCAATTCTGAAAGGAATAAAATTTTACGTAAATAAACTACACATACATTTCCTTGGTATCCTGCATTAAATGTAAATAATTTAATGTAATCTCTTCATTTAGTCTCAATAATAGTTCACACACAAAAATTTCTTAATTTCCCTGTTTATTTATTTTCTCCTTATTTAGTATAGTAGAATCACCTTCTACAGTTACTACATATATACTGTCGGATAAACACCTAGTATAGGTGCCATTAATGTATTACGTGAGTGGAAGTTCAACTGATTAATAAATAAATCTCCATTTTTAACTTCCAAGTTCACCAGTTCTTCTCAATTCCAACTCCGGAACTCCGGCAATCTCATTTGGGAAGAAATGGAATATATTTGGGGCAGTAGTGAACGGCTAAAGTTAATTTGCATTTTTCTCGAATATACTTATTTCTTTCTTTAAAATTTTTTTAAACGGTACTTAAATTAGTAGGTCAACATTGATCTCATTTCCTTATGTATATATATTATATAGGTCATCCCAATTTTCATGCAAACTGCAGTGGCGCCAGCCCGTTTAAAAAATAAAAAGATAAGATATTTTTAGAAATTAGTAAAATGTTTCAACCAAAAATGAAATTACAAAAATAAGGACTATTTGTAGTTCAAATTTGTAGGAATTATTTTTCTTAATTACACGAAATGTTAAAATTCTGAACTTGTCTCAACAGCGGATATTATATTTATAAAGATTTAGGAAGTGTAACGTTCCATTTAAAAAGAAAACATTAATAATCTTGAACTATCATAAGAAAGTGACCCTGGAGATATTATGTTCTATCAGTATAAGTGACCCATTAAACAGTTCAAGCTAGTCCTGACAAAGTTTTTAATAGAACTATGAAGTATAAATAACGAAGATATCGAGGATGGATAAAGTTATCGCCTCACCCTGAATATTTGTGATTACTACTACCAGTTACTCTTCCCTCTTACTTTACTCATTGCTCTCTAATCATTCCTTCCACTAACAATAACGATAAAAACTCATACCTCAGACTATTCAGCAAGAATTATTGACGCTGCTTAAATTGGCGTGTACGTACCTGCAACACAATTAAAGAATATCATTAGCATCGAACAGTCTATCAATATTTTAATCCTTTACACTCAGATAATAGTTTGAATACATATGAGCGACTAGCAATTTCAAAGCAATTTTGTTGGTGTTGCGATATTGCCAATAACCTATTCACATGTGTTTTGTATCTGCCTTAATTGTCCTTCTATAATAAAAGAGAGTCTACGACAGTTGGTGCCACATAATGTTCCTTTCTCCTCCAAAAAAGATGTACAAATACCTAAAATTTAAATTTCATTAATTTATTTTGTCAACTTAGTATACGTAATTATAAATAAAACTTGAGTTAAATTGTGGTGTATAATATAATTATCTTGTATATTTTATTGTTATTCAGGATGAGCCAAATAAATGTGACAAGTCATGACTCCATTATTAGAGTCTTTAGAGAAAACAGTAAAAGGAAAAAGATGAAATATTCGAAGAGTACTATGGTAGATAGTTGCATTATTTTTTTAAATAGAAATGTATATTTTTCTTTGAGATTTTTCTCTAAAATTACTAATAACAGACTTTATAGTCAAACTGACTTTATCAATCCCGTGTATTTTATATCTATATAACCCTGCGATTCTTACTCCATTTTTCATTAATACATTTCCTATGTAATTTAACAATCGATCGAATAAAGTACAACACTTTTCCTCATCGTCCATCTTCAAAAAAACACTCATTCAATGTCGAATGAAATTTTTATGTGGGCATTTCAGTTGACTTTCCCAAGGGTAGAGCGGAAGTCCATTTAATCTCACTTTATACCTGAATTCTATTTTAAGTTGTCTAGATAAATATAAACTCGAGCTGAAGAGATAACGACACGTCTAGCGAATCGGTGGCCAAAATGTTCTTCTTTCGAAAATTGCGAGGACCGCCTACTTCGGGGTCACCCACTTTACGACCGTGATCTCGAGTGTTGTAGAAAAATTGGACGTTGCGGGTGTTCTGTATGGAACTTTATTATCTAGCTAACGATTGTAAATACAGAAGTTAAAGGAGTACGATCGAGAACAAGGATTGAGATTTCTTTCAAGAGATGTTGGGCAATTGATACACTTTAATCTGTAGTTTTGCAGAAATAAAATACCAACGCGGTTCTAGGAGTGGAACACCCCTTTGATTCTTCATGATTGCAATCACTTGACGAATTGCATTTATTAGAAGCTCTGAAGAAAAGTTGAAATCAGAGTATTAGAAATTCTAATATTTCATAATACTGTGAGCAAAGATTTTTAAACAAATTTTTATTTTTTGAAATCACTCTTTTACAATTCACAAAATTGTTTTATCTCTTTCTGTAAAATTGTACTGTTTGTCTTAACTGTCATTCATTCATACAACGATTTCCAATATAATTTCCTGTTTATGGTCTGAGACATAGTTGTAGGTACTCATATTAGTAACAATCTCTAATCTGCTCAATAATTTTGTAAATATATCTGCAACATTTTTTTTCTGATTTATTTTAATTTAAGACAATTTGATTCAAATAATTTTGATTTCTTCCTTTCCAAAATGATAATACACTTCAATATGTTTAGAACTTTTTTAGAAATGTTCCTTTTTGGCAATAATTGAAGCGCCTGAATTACAATATCTTCGCAAACTATTGGTTTTTTATTATTGCTATTATTATGTCAACACTTATGAAATGGTCCAAAATAGGTCTATCGTTATCAAAGGAATACCAAACGATTAAATTGCTCCAAAATGAAGCTTTTGTGAGAATTAATTCCATGAAAATAAATGTAAGTGCAGACTTTTCCTTTTATGGGATGTGTGTACGTATTAAGATTGAAAATCTTTTTATTTTCGAACAGTCGAAATTCATGTCACGTTATGTGGTGAAAAATGCTGTGAGGCGATGAAATGGGTGGGTAGTAACAGAATAAATATATCCCGTTACACAGCTTGTCGTGAGATATTTTTTTATATTTTAATATCTTGTGATTGGAACAATTAAAACTTAATCTGAAATAATTAAACATTTATGATACATATAGTATCATTCAGTGTTCAATTAAATATTAATAACAATTACGGTTAGGAATAAATATTCACTCGAGACATTACTCGTGAGAAATTTGTCAATATTTTAATATCTGCTGATTGGACAAACTAAATATGAATTTCTGACAATCTACTTCGAGAGGCACAAACAATCTACGACGCACGACCGCTCCCTAGCAGGTATGCGAGGGGCGAGAGCTCATTTATCGTTGATCCTTCGTTCGATATGGATCTCGCGGTCGCGCGTCCGCGTCTCGCGTCCCTCCTATTTGTAGTTTCCCTTAGTATCTTAGTTTGGTTTGGTTAGTTTTAAGGTTGCGTGTACGAGTGTCTCCTCAGCCAAATAATTATTAATCAACTTGTTTTGTTTGTTCGTAAGTCCATATTGGACTCGCAACTTCGTGCTCGACTTCGGTCACTACTGCTTGATTTGATAAGTGTTGTGACCAACCATGTGACTGGCCGAGATCGGTTGCCGTCCTCTAGTGGGTCTGATTTGAGAGAGGGTCAATCGACGCCTCCGAGGAATCTTCTACTCTCTGTACGCGTCAGGCGAAGTCCAGGCTCCCGGCGCAGCGCAGCTCAAAAGAGCCGTCAGACGGATGCAAGTCGTGTCCTGGACTCCTGACGTTGTGCAGAGAGTAGAGCTCCGTTTCGGAACTCTACGACCGTCAGACATACCTGGTGTCGCCAGGGCAGGGCACCCCGACGCGGTGCTACCTACGTCGTACACTGTCAGGTTGGGACCTGGGCCCTCGGCAGCAGGTATGCAGGGAGTAGAGTACTGGCGGACACGTTGATCGTCTTTCGCTCGAATCAGACCCACCAGAGGAAACGGGACTGACTCTGTAAGTCCAGTTACATGGTCGCGTCGTGTCGCGAATTAGCCTTCATTCCTCTTAGTTCTAATAATTATTTGGCAGAGTCAGACTTAGACTTTGGAAATCGAAGGGAATTTTGTTTTCCTTTGATTTTCATCGTTTCGTACTTAGTATTAAGCTCGTCGACTCTATGTAGAGTATGCATCTACGTATGTATACTCTATGTAGAAGGAGATCGAAGGAAGTTTGATTCCTTCTATCTCCGAGTCTCCAGTCGCAGCAACCTCCACGTGGTGAGACCTGGTAATCGGTATTATTCGTGACGAACAATCTTTCGTCACGAGTAATTCTGAGCTAATGGCTGCGAACTTGGAATAAAATCTTTAGATATAAAAAGTGCAAAGTGTAAAGTGTAAAGTGTAAAGTGTAAAGTGTAAAGTGTAAAGTGTAAAGTGTAAAGTGTAAAGTGTACAGTGTGAAGTGTAAAGTGAGAATAGATTTAGATTAGCAGGAATATAATTAGTTTTCAGAGAAATTCATTTGTATAAATTATGTATTACTATTGATATATTTTTATTGCAAAATGTTAGTCAATTTTCACAACAATTCCTATATTTAAACTACAGATCAAACTACGTAATACGTATTTTCTGAAATGTTGTTTTCTTGCATTACATAAAATTATCCTGTTTGTAATGTACTTGCATTCTGTGCGATACGGAATCAGTAAACCCGTATAATATAAGAACTGAAAAAATTGTATATCTTTTTAATAAAACAAAGGTGTGTAATATAAGTGTTGATATTCAATTCTTTAGTAATATATTCCGAGAATGTTTGCACATTTTGAACTGCTGAAAATTCAGGATGAATATGCATGTTTCGACATTTTTTCAGATCAAGATCGAGATCGTAGAAATCACGTCTCGTCCTCCTAACATCATCTAACATCTCCTTCACACTTCCTGACATTTCCTGACAGCTCCTAATACACATTAACAACTCCTACCACCCTCTAACACCTTCAAACACTCTCTATCGTCTCCAAACACCCCTTAACACCTCCCAGCCCCCCCCCCCCTAATATCTCTTAACAACTCCTAAGGGCTCCAGACAGTTCCCTTTATTTCTTTTCAATTTCCAGAATGTTTCCTATTAATTTCCCTCCTTTCCCTGACACATCTCTTCGCTGTTCATGAGATCCGGATACAATAGGTGAGTTTCGAGATAGAATTAAAAATGATGATACCTCTCCGAATATCATGATTTCCTGATACAAACTTAGTAAGTTTGTTCGTAAGTTTTGAGCCAAAATAAAAATTGTGATACCTTCTCGATCAACACGTTCTGCTAATACAAGAGGTAAGTATCGATATTCAATTAAAAGCCATGATATGCGCCATGATATGCGAGGAGGTGGCACGAGGTATTCGTGGTAAGTATTGAAATTCTGACGAAATTTTATATTTTGGTATCAGGAGCACATGATATGCGAGGAGATGGCACGAGGAATTCATGGTACGTATCGAAATTCTGAGGAAATTTTACATTTTGGTATCAGGAGAACATGATGTGCGAAGAGGTGGGACGTTTGCGCCTACGGACAGGCAACCGGTCCGACATGTCTGTCATTACAGGTTGTCAAATTCAAGGGGCTAATTTTTGCTAAATTTCGAAATTCTGGCCGATTTAGCATTTTGGTATCAGTAGCACATGATGTGCGAAGAGGTGGCACGTTTGCGCCTACGATCAGGCAACCATTCCGACATGTCTGTCAGTACAGGTTGTCTAATTCAAGGGGCTAATTTTCGGTACGTTTCGTTGTTGTGCTCCTGTGCGAAGAGGTGGCACGAGAAATACATGGTACGTATCGAAAATCTGAGGAAATTTTACGTTTTAGTATCAGGAGAACATGATACTCAAAGAAGTAACATAACTTTTAATTAAATATCGATACTTACCTCTTGTATCAGGAGAACGTAATGAGCGAGTAGGTATAATAATTTTTATTTTCTGCTCGATACTTACCTCTTATATCAGGAGAACGTAATATGCGAGTTGGTATCATAATTTTTATTTTTTGCTTGAAACTTACCTTTTGTATGAGGAGATCATGATGAACGAGGAGGTGGCACTAATCGAATTTGGCTCGAATTTTACTTCTGATATTATAAGAACATGATATTGAAGAGCTGGAATAAGTTTTAATTCTAGCTCGAAACGTACCTCTTGTATCAGTGTCACATGAACAAAGAAGAAGTGTACCACTTCTTCGATAGCGAGCCGCGACCCTTGACACAGGTATACGAGGGGTGAGAGCTCAGAAATAAACTAAAGAACTAAACTAAGTAACTAAAGAAAGGGGAAAGAATGTTAGTTTTAGATGATACTTGAACATTATTTTATGAAGTTTTGATATACGATATATTCTACCTAAAGTTGTAAATCTATATTTGATTTATTCGTCTGAACAATGTATGTATTATTGTAATATCAATGTATGTAGAAAACTACATGATTGGTCTGAGCAAGTCCATATAAAAGGAGGACAAGATTATCTTACTTTCATTCTGTACCACCTACTGTTACAGACACGTCTGGTCAACCCTCGGTTCTTTTACCTCATATTTCATTCTATATGCATTTTTATTGCATTGCATCGCTGCTTTCGAAAGACATTGCATTCTTCAATTTCAACCGTTAACATGCCAGTAACCAGCATAAAAGTTAATGCTCTCAATCCCTTAACCTACAACTACGTGTGAGACTCGTAGTCGGGCCAAATGTAAACATTACGGGCATGTCCCGTGGTACAACGGTTGCGGATTGTAATAATATCACACCATTGTCGATTATTAATTTTCTAAGATTGAAAATCTTTTTATTTTCGAACAGCTGAAATTCATGTCCCGTTATATGGTGAAAAATGCTGTGAGGCGATGAAATTGGTGGGTAGTAACAGAATAAATATGTCACGTTGCACAGCTTGAAAAGAACAGCAAATAAAAAAGAGGACGCACAGTGTGATATTGCAGCGATCTAGCTGGACAAAACCAATATTTCGGAACCTATTAGGTCGTCCACACACGAAGCTACTCAAAAGATATGTAAATGGTTGGTGATTGAAATCACAAACTAGTTACTTATTGGTTAGTAATGATTTTGAACATCTTTAGAAAAAGCATCTACCGCTGTTCGTTTCGGAGTCAATGTATTGACTTATTATTGATTTATTCTTATCAGACCTAATCGCTGTATGAGTCAATAACCCTTAAGAGGTTTTTAATTTGAAATAAAAATAATAACCAAATAATTCGTTATTATTTTTATTTTCAAACATTTGTACTTATACATATCGGGTCGAAATAAATTATTTCTAATATTATAGTTACATTTTATTTTTATTCCAGTTCAAAGTGGCCCAGATCTAATTCGTGCGAACAGCGTACCTATTATTATGACGTCAACCTTATACCGAAAAATACGAGATTTGTCTGGAAACAAATTCATATAAACGACGACAAGACTATTTTGCTCGCCATCTTTCGATTATTAATTTTCTAAGATTGAAAATCTTTCTTACTGTTACGTACGCGTATGGCCGACGATTGGTATTTTTACCTTATATCTTATTCGCTTGACGTTTTTATTGCAATTGCACCGGTGCTTTTCGAATGGCCATTACATTCTTCAATTTCAACCATTAACGTTCAATGCAGCAGCGTAAAGGCGATACTCTTAAAGGATAAAAAGACAAAAACAAATTGAACATCCCTTAACAGGCTCGTTAACAAATAACGGTGCTGGTGAAAGTATTATAATGTGTTACGCGAGGCTCTCCGATACTCAGAGATACAACAATATCGGGGCAGTTTACGTCGCTATCACGGTCCCAATCTCATTTCATTAGGCAGCGTAGGTGTGGAGAATTTTATTGTCGGTACAAACGCAATTTATACTCGGCTTCCGGCTCGACGATGTGACTGTCGTAACTAATCGATAAAGCAACCACGCCGATACTAGTTTCGAGCGAACGTTTTTGCTATTTTTTCACATCAACGACGCACAGCGGTTTATTTGGCCTCAAAACTCCCACAAGGTTAAAGGAGCTTTCAGAATTGCATAAAATTTCATATTCATAAGTTTTTAGGACCGCTGATTTTGGAGAATCCAATATGGCCACCTTGTATGCCAAAAAGTTATTAGATTTGCATAAAAAGTCGAGTATCATATTTTGATAATCAGTTAGTCATCAATTCTTTCAAACCGTAACATTTCTTACATCACATTTGTATCACAAACTACGTAACTAAATACAACATAACGTAACTAAAATACAATTGCAACATCTGTTCTATAAAACAATATGGTTAATTTACCATAGAATAATAGTCCACCGTATACACGAACCAGTAAACGTATTATTATAACTAAGTGATGTTGCGTACCACGTAGACCATAATAACATGTTCGAAGCCAATGGCGATTTAGGAAACAATTGTGGTTGAAGATTAAATATTAATGTGTTTAAAATTTCACCATAGTATTCATTATATATACATAAATCTTTCTGCTATGGATACGAATCAAATAAATGACACCAAAATAATTTTTGTTTACTTTAAAGATATCTTATAATATAATACAATATACATATAATACAAAATGATTTATTATTGTACGACTTATGGGTTTTCTTTTTATAATTCCCAAAGAAGCCTCTCTTCTTACAATTAGATGTTTACACTAAAATAACATCCCTAACGCAAATTAACTCTTTGGGGCACGGTGGGATTAAAAGTGTCCCACCTTTTTGA
>NW_026534141.1:0-16308 GCF_026225885.1 Hylaeus anthracinus | reverse complement strand
TTAATAAAAATATAACAATTTTGTTTGATTTCAAACGCAATAAAATTCCTGTGCAACATGGGTCTATTTTATGACCTGAATTCCTGTGCCGCAAAGAGTTAAAAGAGTAGATTTTGCATTTATTGTGAATTCTAATATGAAAAACATAAGCAAAATACAACCAAGGTTAATTCCATCAAAGTATGACTTATAGAAACAGAAAGAGACGCGATACGCTTGATCTCATCGCTACTTGTATCGAATGGAGAACTCTCGAGTATCCAGGTCGTTGTCAAGGTATCCTAAGAGGAAAAAGACTTCACCTGGACAGAGCATTAAGCGGAAGATCACGTGAATCGATTCTTTCATTACCACCATCATAATTTGACGCGTGAAAACACTTCATTCCTTTAGATTCTGCTTTCTCATTACGTCTGTTAATTATCACCATCTCTCACCGATGCGAAAACGCAAAAGGAAAAGTAAATTCTGATAATCATCTCAGAGACGGGCTTGGCTTATAAGTGGACGCGTAGGAGTCTAGCAGACCTTCACTGGAATATATCATACGCTGCAAATTGACGTGGATCAGTTATTTTTTAATTAAATTGCAAATATAGTGAACAATTCATGCGAAATAATTTCCTTGTAAAGAATTCAAGGTAATTTAATTTTATTCTAAAAGGCTATTTCGATCATTTGTGAATAGTGTGATGAGTATTTGTTCGTTATGGAAAGCAATTTGAACTTTTGTATTATATTGACCATTTAACAATGTTATAAAAAGAAAGAAATTCTAATTAATGTTTCGTCTGTGGACTAAAACTGTATTTCCTCGAGCAATTGACACAATTGTATTTTTACCGAACATGAAGGTATCAGGAATACTAAAAGGGAATACAAATTTCCTTTAAATTAACCAACGTTTCGAAACTTAATGTTCAAACACATAATGTCACGAGAAAGATGAAAATAGACCTAGAAAATTTTTGTTTATTTTACAGGTGATATATTACAATTCAAAACAACTTTGTCAAATATATCAAAATATATAAAATACCATCTTCAGAAGTTTCCACGTTTTTAACTTTATTACATAATTTATTATTATAAATATTATTACAATTTTTTTGTTTTTAAATATTAAGTTTCCAAATGTAAATTAACTAAATTAATCGGAAAATTTCATTTACGTTCAATATTTATGATTTACTTATATATTCTATTTCAAGAATTTTAAATGGCACTCTCAATGAGAAAAAAAATTGTTTTTCCATCAAAGAAACACTAATAGAAAATTTTATCCATCCTACGACATTGAAATTTATTCCACATTCAACATATACAAATGTAGAATGTTAGATTAAAATCCTGATTTTGTAAAACCTGAGGAGGGTCTCAAATCATAGAAATCGAATCTTAATTTAATATTTAATGTAATGAATACTTTGTTGATGAAATAAAATTAATAGAATAAGTAAAACTTAATTTCTTTAATTTTAATCAACTTCAACAAGAATTGATTACGTTATTGATAGCAGAAAAATAAGAAAGAAAATTATGGTCATTCATAATTTTGGAAAAACAGGACAAATTGGGAGTTTACTAAACTGTTGCATGTGTACTTATAAATTAATTAAACTTCAATTAATCATAGGATTGTTGAAACCTAAGTTGAGAACATTTCAACGAATTTCCGAGATAGGTCCAGACTTTACGTGTTATAGATGTCCGCCTCTAGAGACGTTTTCCTGTTATTTACTAAACAGAACAATAGGTCCAGTAGGAAGTCGTTCCTAACTCAGGCCTGCAGACATTTCCCGAGCATCAATCTTTCAGCACATCCACTACTTCCAGCATCGCAACATCCAGGTACTTCCGTCTAATGAAAATACTATCTTAAAACGAGGGGATACATCCCTATTTTTTAATAGAAAAATATTTTAAAATTCTTCAGAAAAAGCTGATTGTGCAGTATGTTAATGAAGTTTCTATACAACTTTATGCGTGTTCTCGATTTGTTTGATTTTTATAAGTTTTATAATTATTATTTGCCAAATATTTAGTATTTATTGATCTTTAGGACGATCCATTGTGCAGTTTACAAAACAAAAACAAGATCAATTTTAAATCAGCAAAAACATTTCAAAAAGAGGACGAAGGATACTGTCAGTATTTTTAATAATAAAATACGTTTCTTAAAGTTGAATTTATTTTTGTTGCGTTTAATTGTAATCGTGTGTACTTCAATTTAACATAATAAATTTATAAGTATTCCATACCACGTGTGTTCCAGGAAAACATAATCTTAAAACCCATTTCGGAAACAAAAATTTCACTATAATGAACTTAAATACGTAACCTAAATGATTTAGGCTAAATCTCAACTTGGTGGATATTACAGTATGTCTGTATATACGAAGTCCAATAGTCAATAAATTTTGCTCATTGTAATTCTTGTAACAGGCTACAAGTGTGCTTAACAATTATTTAGTGTAGAAATTAATTCTGTTACTTGAACATTGATTGTTTTGACATTTTGTTCTTGCAATTTGCTCTCTTGGAATGTTTGATTGAGATAAGATTAAGCATTATATGGTTATTATTTAGAAAAAAAAATGATATGCTATAATTTAGATAGACAATGAATTTCTACACCTAGTATTATTGACAGTGAAACAAACTAAATATTTTTGATGACAATATGTATATCGCGCTCTCTTAGAATATGTGACCGAAGGGAGAATTACAGTTGTATACAGAATTAATTTGTAACAGAATTAATTTCTACACGTAACATTATTTAAAGCTTAGCGATGAAATATTAGGTACCGGAAAAAGTTTGTGCGGTTTATTCGTTAATAATTGTAACTATATATCGATTTTCGTGTGGTAATTGGCAACTGTAGGACATGAGTTTGGTTTCATTTTAAAGCTCGATCTTTGTAATTGGTATGCATGCTCTGTGGAGTTCAATTGTTTCGTTGTTGTGTAGCTATAGGAACAGTAAGCATGGACAGCGAAAGAGTAAAAATTCGTGCTTTTATTCTTTACGAATGTAAACATGGCAGTACAGCAGCAAATGCAGCAAGACATATTTGTAGCGTTTGTGGGAAAGGTGCTGTTAGTGAAAGAACCGCAAAGAAATGATTTAAAAGGTTCAAAGAAGGAAATGAATCGGTAGATGACGAACCGCGTTCAGGGCGTCCATCTGTCATCGATGACGAAAAATTCATCGAGTACGTAAGTTGAAATCCAAGAAAAAGATGTTCTGAGCTTGCTCAAGTATTCGAATGTGAAGAATCTACCGCAAGAAAGCGAATTTATTTACTTAATTTTCACAAAAGATTGGGCAAATGGATACCGCACCGTTTAACAGAAAAGAACAAATACTCCCGGCTGAGCATTTGCAATATCCATTTATTGATCGAATTTTAGCTTGTGATGAAAAGTGGGTGGAATATGATAATGTACGACGATCACACCACTGGGTTCAGAAGGGGTCACGTGCAACAGAAACCATACCTAAACCGAGTCTTCATTCGAAGAAGGTGCTGATCACTGTTTGGTGGACTACACGAAGTATCGTTCACGTTGATTTTCTTCCACGTGGCGGACTATTACTGCAGATACTTATTGCAAAGAAATTGATGATAAATGGTGATTATTTCGTTGAATAAACCTATGATTTAAAAGAGATTTGAGTATTTGTATTTTTCTCTGAAAATCCACACGAACTTTTTCCGGTACCTAATAGAACAGAAACGACAATCTATTACGTATTTTGCAATACGAACGCAATCCGACTATCCTGTGAAATTCTCGAGATGCTATCACGATTATTGGATTATCAGCTCCGAAATTGTCGTTGATAGATATCCCCCAAAGTACATCCGATTCCACCAAGTTTACGCGTATGCCTTAGCAAATTAATTCCATTAAATCCGTTTCAAACGCTTGCAGTGCAATTTGGGAGTAGGCGAAGTGTTTAGCGGAGTTGTCGCGTTATAACTCACTTAACAAGTTATAACTCGATCAGTCCCACTAAAAGTGGAATCCGTACATTCTTACGGGTAAGCAATTACTTAAAAGGTCATTTCATCGCTCTTTAACCAGCACGGACCGTGTACATTCATTTACAAGCGGCTTCTTGTAAAATAGGAATTATCATGTTTACTAGTATGTGATACAGCTGGTTTCATGATGAGAATTTAATTAACTCCTACGCAATTTTCCATTCGGGTGATTTTCAGGTGTGTTGTTCTATTAATTTTAACATAAAGGAAAACATGGCTTTACTTTCTCTGAGGAACATGGTTCAATGAAATTTAATAGAAAACTTTATGAGAAAAAATAATCTTTATTTTTCTCAGCAATATCATTATATTCTTTCTTGCTTGTAAGAACAAATTTAATTACGTATAGAATAAATTAAATACATAATTCATACTCAATGTAGAAGTGACAAAAACAGGGAGAAAAGATCATATACATAAATAATTTCGTAGTTTTCCATTAAAATAATTTTTAGTTCTCTAGACATGTTTATTTTAATAAAGGAAAACATGGTTTTACTTTCTCTGAAGAACATGATTCGATGAAATTAAATACAAAATTGTATGGAAGAAAATAATTTTTATTTTCAACCATCTTCGAAAAGGAGGTTATTGAATTCGACATGTATATCTTTTTTTCCTCGGCAATATCGTTATATTCTTTCTTGCGTAAAAGAGCAATTTTAATTTAGATAGTATGGGTTCTTTTTTCAAATACAATGTTTATATTTATTCTATTTAAGATATAGAATAAATTTAATACATAATTCATACTCAATGTAACATTGACAGAAAATGATACATATAGATAATTTTACATTTTTTATGAGCTATTTTTCCCGATAATATTTAGACCAGTAAAACTGATTTCTGATAGACAACTTTTATGTTTATATTAAACTTCTAACAATAAGATAAAATTGTTCCAATGATTTCGAGGATTAATTACAATATAACTAAAAAAAATCATAAATAATAATTGCTATTAATATGTCAATCCTTCGAAATAAGTTGTTTTCCTCTATAACAAAAATAGAAATGAATAGAAGAATAAACAATTCCCAACGCTAAGTGTCAATAATATTTATATTAAACACATAAAACAATTGGATAAAACAGGCATATTATTATTGTTCTGTAATGTTACTAAATCTAAATGAATTTTCGTTTTCCTTATCTTTCCAAAAGAATTTTTACGTCACGAATTTTTCTTTTAAATTCCAATTATACGTTTCTGTCTCACGCTCTATGTATCCTCCTTCTTCTCTCGATGTTTAAAGTATAAAGATTCCCCTGCGAAATTAATAAATAATATTAGAGTCTTCTATCGAACTAAACGAATTACCCAATCAAGGCAAGCAATAATTAGTACTTGGTTAAAATACTCCTTCATGCATTTGACTTTCATTTCGACCTAATTTCACTTGACACAACCCGATTAATTAACAAAACTGACAAAGTCGATTCCCTTCATCGAGTCTATCTCAGTCTCCAGCGATGTCTAATCCAATCAGAACGTCGCGTAATCCAATTATGCGAGAACGTTCGATTCTTCGATGAGAATCGTTCGTGAGCTTAACACGTTTAAAAATCATTTCCCGCGACCATGCTTAAGAGTGGAATTTTCGATGCGAATAATTCCCGCAGCTGTCGCCACAATTCTCTCTTCGACCTCGAACATTTAATAAGGTGAAAAACTGACACCAGACTTCCCTGATTTTTTTTGTTTCTCTCTCCGCGACCGACCATTTCGTGGAATGCATTTTTTTTTCCTTTTTTTCTTTTTGTTAGACGGCGGACGTGGGTTATTATACCTGAACACCTCCGAGTTTCAGCAAAAATGGCGACGCATAATTTCTGGCAATAAATTTCCTCTGGTAGTAAGAAGATTGCCCTCGCAACAGCTGCTTGATGCGTATTAAAAAGGTTGACGGGCTTCGTGAACGGTGTCCGTTAGTGTGAAAACGTTATCTTTATTTAATTAGGAATGTCTCATGACTTATTACTAGATTTTATGCATTTACGACGTACAGTAATATGGAAAATATACATAATGTATGTTGAAGTATTCTACAATTTATATAATAATATTGCTATTTCGTTTCGCTATAAATACGTACAAATTAGAGTGAATTATCCGCATAATGGAACCTAGGTCAAATTTCATTTGTTATATCATTTTAATTTTTAAATAATTGTATATCAATCTAATGTAATTCTAATGAAATTCAAATAAAATATCAATAAAGTATCAATAAAATATCAATAAAATTCTAATAAAACTCTAATACATTTCTAATCCAACCCTTTTAACCACAGAAAGTGTCTGTCTCGTTGACGCATACACACATTCATGATGGATTCGAAAGGAAAATGCATCAATAGTGTCCATTCTAAGAAAAATAAATACCAATAAAAGTCTTTGAACTTCGGAATATAAAATATGAAGTAACTCTTACAAATGCACCTTCATTCTTACATTATTCTCTATACACTCGTCGAAAAATTACTTTGTGAAACTTAGTGGCCATGTAATTTTCTTTGAAACGAAAATCACAAAGCACAAGCCTGCATCGTGTTGAATCATATTGAATAAAGGGCATGGTGTTCTACTGCTTTGAAAAGCACGGAAATTGCTAAAAGTTAGAAAACTTGTAGCCTCCGAGTCTTCGTGACCCGCGAACTTACGAACAGTTTCCAAACTGTCTGGAACAAAACGAGACCGGTGAAAAGAGTTTCGGGCATGACTATTTAAATTCGACGGAGTCGTCCTTACAATCGCATTTCGCGAAAGTTTGGCAAATGAGAGGGTTTAGACCTCGTAATTCTAGGATTTCGACATCACTCGAGACGATCGCAACTCATAGTCGATTGGTTGGGATAACACAAAAGAAATTGGGATAAGTAAAATGAAATTGTTCAATTTTCAGTGATGTGATTTATAATTTTAATAAAGGATAACTAACGTTGCTATTTTTTGCTGAGACTAAAGGCAATTGTGAAGACATCCTTTGGAATAAATTCTGATATTTTTGTTATTTTGTGTGTCAGAATGTTGTAATTCCTAACAAAGTCAGTAGCTTAATTTTCAGTGATGTGATTTATAATTTTAACGAAGAATAATGAACGTTGCTATTTTTTGCTGAGACTAAAGACAATTGTGAAGACATCCTTTGGAATAAATTCTGATATTTTTATTGTTTTATGTTTCGGAATGTTGTAATTCCTAACAAAGGTAGTAGCTCACGAAATTTCCTTTACGACTTCCTCAATTTTGTCAATATTTATTGTTCAATGATAATTAGATTGAATGTTTTCCTTAAACTTCTTACAATCGTGTATATGAATCAATTGTTACGATTTTTTCAAATGGTAAAATTCTTCCTTACCATCCAGAAAATATAATAAAATAAATTAGAAATTAGAAACAAGAAATTAATTCACTATATGTTTATTGAGGAAAGTCGAAATTAATTTATAGGTTTGAATGATACATATATTATCGAATTAAATTATATACAATATGTACATGTGTAAAATTTATTCATGTACATATTTATAATGTAAAATCTATTTAGAAACGTTAAACCGATCACATAATCTAGACAAATTTCTTCGATAAACATGGAAAGTACGAATACTTACGGAGGCGACTGTATGTACACTACCGCACAAAAGTACCCGGACACTTGCTTCTATTGTATAAAACATACTTTAACTTTGTACGAAAGGTATTTAGAATGCTTATATCAATTGTAATTATTATTATCATTTAAAATAAAATTAATAAAAAAAGAAATAAGAGGTTAGCATTACAAATAATGAACTTTAATTTACGCAAGATCTACTCTAAAAATATGTAGGAATGCTAAAATTTATTAATGAAATAAATATATGAAGTTCTATTTTGAATTGGTTCCTGTACGAATACTTATTACTAGACTGCGGATCTTTATGCATTTATAGAAAATTTGAATGTGCAAGAATCCACAAAATGCAAACAATATGCAAAAATATAAAAAAGATTGAAAATAAATTCCTATTTATTATTGAAAATAAATCCCTATTTAGGTTCAATTTTTATAGGCACGCTCGCGAAGATTTTATTTTGAATAAAGATCCGAAATCTACTTACTACACTGACTGTATGTATTTCGCAAGTTTCCGAATACTTTTAACCCTTTGCACTCGAGCGTTTCTTAGCATTCTATTGCCATGAACTCTAATGATTGCCGACAATCATTTTATCGACGCTTCGAGCTCCAAAGAAATTAAATCTGAATGAAACATTAGGTATTGTAGATTTGCTGCGTGAAACCTAATGGTGACCGAGTCACCTCTCGAGTGCAAATGATTAAGCGTTAGTGTATGTCTAACTTCATTTTAAAATCATTCTATTATTGACAATGCTCGTGGTCCAATTTTTGATGACACTGAAATAGGGAACTAATTATATCGAAAAATTGGTTTACCCTTCCTCTTTTCAATTTCAAAGATACATAACAGTAAAAATAAATATTACACGAACAATAAGAAGGTAGTTGAGGGAAAGGTGCGGAGTTAACGTGCCTTTCTAAAAAATGTAATTCTTGTCAAAATGTCAATAAATTCAGTGTGCCACCAAAGAAAGAGCAGAATGAAAGCCTCGACCGTCGGAGACCTGCTGTAGTCGTAAACCACCAGGCGAACAGTCACAGCAATAAAACGTGCAACGTTCCCTTGACCATCCTTCGATCCCTCGGCCAAGCGTTTCAATAACCATTTCTGCGAGCTTTTTCCTAAGCTCACCTTCAAGGACGCCCCCAGTTCTCCCCCAAGCCGATAGCCATCTACCGCTCTCAGCCCTAAATCCACAATGATCTCCTATTCCCATCTCCCACGCAAGTATCCAGCGGCCGTGAAGTCTCAAAAATCAACGAGAGGAAATAATTGTCGTTTGAAAAAGCAAGTGTGATTAAATTATACCAATGGTTATATTGCGGGTTTTATGCGTTTATGACGTGGAACAGGGTGGATCGCGTGAGTATTTGTTCGGTTATGGACAATCGTTCGCTTGTTGAACTTGAGCGTGTAGTATACCTGGTTGCTTTGAAGCTTTGGTGGTATAGCAATTTTTCGATATAATTAGTTCCCTATTTCAGTGTCATCAAAAATTGGAGCATCAGCATTGTTACTAATCGAGTGATTTAACCAAGTGTCTCCAATTGCGAAAAGTGTCCTATCCGATGGGTGATCTGCTGCTCCAGCATCCTGGAATATTTTGAAACCCCGTTTTTCTGGTTATATAAAGTGAGACGCCTAACTCTACTGTCCTAAATAACTTTTAAACAAATTTCGGTTAAATCAACAATCTGTAATGTTTCATTACAAAACCTATTTCGAAAATGTATTCGTCCAAATAGTCATCATTTTGAACATTAATTATGGGTTTTACATTGATAACTAGCAATAGAAACGAATCTTTGGAAGTGTCGTTTATTATACATACCTCAATCTAAACTGTGTAAAATTTATTCATTGATATCTCCGTAAATATTAATTTTAGACCTAATAAACTAATACCCCTTTATTCAGAATTCGATTCTTTATCGAGCTGCGAAATAAAATGTTTGCCATTTAATTTAAAAAATCGAAAGTGACTTTGATATCTCCGTTAAAAACAATTTTTGTGATAAAGTAATTCATACATTGTACGTCTCCGTCGAAACAATGTAACTTTTGTGTATAGAAATTTTGTGTATAATAAGCTGTTCAAAACTTATTTAGGGTCGTAGAGTTAGGCGTCTCACCTTGTATAGTTAACTCCATGAGTATTATATTCGTACTCTCTATGTCTATTGAAGAAACTAGTCTAAATTAAACGATAGGCTTATTGATTCCAAATAAATGTTTCATGATAAATACGTACACGGATAAAGTTTACACAAGTATAAATTTACAATGAATAATTTATTTGTAAATATCAAACCTATCATCAAATTTATACTTTCTTCAATAGTTATATAGAGGGTACGAATACTTATGTGACTGACTGTACATACTTCTTAGTTCTTCCTTCATATAGTAGTAATTTCATTAAAATTTGTGACCATAAAGGACGATCTTAAATATAATTTTTGTAAATCTTACCAACGACTTCTTCATTTTAAAAAATATATTATGCATACGTTTTGCATATATTTTCCACCTTATCATACACCATAAATGCATACAATTTGCATTAACGTTTTATTATACTTTTCGTTGTTTTTTTTTTTTTTTTAATATTACCATACTTTGCTTCTGGTATAAGTACAAATTAGAGTTAATTATCCACATAATGGGTCCTAGGAAAAAATCAAAGTTACAGTTTATCAATGTCACACTTTCTATTTTTGAATAAACAAGATGAATATATAAACACAAATTCCTCTACCAGTTGCATACATACATTAGCAACGAAGGACATGCGAAAGTTAACAATATACAGAAAATAATATTCAATAATCCAGTAATCTATCCAAGTATTTCTCATAATTTAATGAATTTAGAACTATTTTTTTTTTTTTGTACACTTGGGTCCTAGTCACCCAAGAGAAATTATTTTCCTCCGCTGCAGAGAAGCAGATTTGATCTGGCCTGTCTAATATTTTGTCAACTCTCAGTTAGCTTTGTGCCTGTTACGTTATTTGCATAACTCATTCCGCTTTCGGCTGATAAGAGTATTCTCGTGGGCCCAGGCATACCATTAGTAGAGCTTTTTAGTTTTGTAATGTTCTTAGTTGTTCTATACGGCATGTTCTTTTCAGAACATGTTCGAAGAATTTCCCTCGAACTCCCAAGAGGAAAGAAATAAAAGTTGTAACAGGAGCCTGCGAGTCCAGATGTACCTCAGACTTGAGTTTCTTCTAAGTGTACCAGTTCCGTATTAAATATAGCTTACCATTAGGGTGGATCTTAGTTATACTTCGTCAACAATTTTTTCTTGTACTGCTCGATGGAACATGTTGCCTAACAATGCAACTTTTATGCTGCCGCTGTTTTCATGTAAACTTCCATCCAAACTCGTGGACTTTGTATACTCACAGTAGCAATTGAATACATTGTTCAAAACAAATTATTTTCAAGTCACTTATAAATAAGTCATATCTAACATATGTATATTTAAAATAAATCGAAAGAGTAAAAACAAAATATTATATTGCGTGAAATTTGTTCAATCTGTGACCAACCCACGACATAAAACAGATTCGTATTAGCAGGATAACCCTTTTATCAACCACGTCACAACCCCTTTTAAAATTACAGTAAAGTCTCCATAAATGCACAAACTTGGAACTGAACTTGTGCATTTAGCGTAGAGTTCGCATATTCTCAGATGTTTACCGACGAGCTTCGAACGTAGAGAAGGACAGCGAATAAAGAAGAGGACTGAAGGCAACGGTGAAACTTTTTTATTATTAACTTTTTTGTTATAAAACTGTTACCATCATGTTCCTGACATTTTTCTGATTAAAATGAGACACGATATAATTCAGATGATATTTACCATGCATCTTTTTTTAGTTAGTGTTCTACGATATATGATACGTAATAAGTTGTTACAAGTAAATATGTTGCGAATTACGTCGTGTTTGGTCTCATTTTAATCGGAAAAATGTCAGGAATATAATGGTAAAAGTTTTGAAACAAAAAAATTAATAATAAAAAAGATTCACCGTTACATTAAATTGTCTCAGAGTAATCCGATCCCGGATCATGTTTACATTACTCGACGATCGAACTCCTGGACCCCTCAAGGGGTATACCTCCAGTGGTGGGACTGCATTTATCGTAGAGAAATTTGTGTATTTATGGAGACCTCGCTGTAGTAATTATATTTCTTCTGATAAACAGTAGTAATTAGCTTTAGTTCTTTATTATCTATCACTGTGCAAAAGTTAATTAAAAAATCAGGGTCACACTTGGTCTTCTCCTAGGCAGTTATGTAGTTTAACATGGGATTGAAAGTATTGTTTGGTCTCATTTTGTATTTGTGGGATAACTTAGGGTTAAGAACGTTCATTGTATAATCGATAGAAAATGATTTAACTAACAAATAAATTAAAACTAATTTATTCTAATTTTAAATAGTCTCTCTGGAGATAGCGACTAAAAACTTGTAAAACGATAGAGAAACGAAAGAAATGTAGTAAAGTTCATGTGCTCGGTTGTTCGTCAAACATACATTTGACTAATTGTTCCTTTGATTCCCACTGCACTTCCGCTCAGCTTGCAACTGGAGAACAGGAAATACGATCGCTTTGAACTTAAAGCCTCCCGTTTACTTCCCTGTTATTCGAGAAATTCGATGCAAGAAAATGGTTCAAAGGGAACATACAGTCATCGACATTCTAGTGAAAAAATGCGAAACATTTAATATAACGGGTTACAGAGCTATTGTCACATACCAGGAGATGAAAGGGCACATATGGAAACTGTTCGTTTTTCAAATACGAAGAGTAAAGCGTATCATACAACACATATATATATGTATTATATAACACATCATCCTCAATAATGTGGAAACTCTGAGAGTGCAAAATCACTGAGATAAAGCTGAATTCGATAAATACTGTATGTACATAAATGGCTGCAAACTTGTTATTTTTACTAATAACTGTTATGTAATTGTAAATAATCTAATATTGTTTAGTTTTTTAAAAGTATTATTAACATTCGAATGAAAATCCTTTTGTAGGTATGTTTCACAGAATTAAGATATTGTTATTGAAGCTTATTTTTATGTTTTATGTTACATCAGCGAGAGTTAATAATTTGTCTGTATATTTCACATACAAAAAAAATTGCATATTGCATACTTAAGATTCTTTGATTGATAGACTCAAAAATCAAAACGTTTTTGTGTTATCATTCCTATGGATTGAAAAAATGTTGTTTAAAACGGAAACACGATATTTCAAAGATTTCTGTGTGAAATTAATTGAAAAAGTGACCAAATGTACTTTGGAACATATCTAAAATATTCTCAAAGTAACAAATAAATTAGGACAATGATTCTGTTAAAAAAAATCACATAAACACTTAATACTTGACCTGCTAATATGGCTTCCTCCCTTAATCTAAGAATGGAAATTTTCACAAATATAAAATAAAAATTAAGCTTCATTAATTTAGATATGTAAGGATGTCCACATCAGTGGATATAATTCTAGTCTATTGCATTGTATGGACGTTAATTCTTGGATGTTCTCGTGTCGATGAAACTTGAAACGGGAACATCGAGGGATAAACCCTTATTAGGTATGAATACCGTAGCTTAAAGCTTAGTGGCGAGTGATATTTGGCACTTAATATTTGCACAAACAGAAAATAAATATTAAGCTTTATAAACACCACTTTAGTTTAAATATGTAAAAGTGTCCACATCGGTGGATATAATGTATGAACGTCTCGTATGAACGTTAATACTTGGTTGGTCTCGTGTCGATGAAACTTGAAACAGGAACATCGAGGGATAAACCCTTGTTAGCTATGGAGACCGTAGTTAAAGTTTGGGGGCGAGTGATATTCTACCAAAATCACGTTGACCGCACCGTGATGCAGTGGGTGAAAAGTTTTCGCCTCGTTGAAACCATGCCACGTTATTATTACCTGTCAGCAGTGTCAAACTGCCGCCCGCAGCGTCGGATTTTCTTTCCATCGAAGTGCGATTAAATACTGATCGATAAACCGTTGCTGCGAACTGGTTGCTATTAAATACTTGTACAAGATATTGTCTGGCGTGTCGCCGCTTTGGCACGTCGGCGTCGAACAAAACTGTTCCTATTACAAAGAAACTCATTTCCTGGAATCAATAGCTACCTTAAACGAAACGCACTCGCGAAACCAATTTACCAAACCTTTTCGAGGGGTCGAGCTTCGCACGACTCGTTGCGAATTTGCAACTTTTTTCACCCGGAAAAAACCGACGGAAAAATCGTTTCGCCTCCGAAACTTAACTACGTGGATAAAAGTGATAAAAAATGTTCAATAATGGCCTCTTCGCTTGCCAATATTTTCAATATAATAGAACAATTTCTTAGTTTTGCGAACAATTCATTTTTGCAAATAAAAATATATATATTACTAATCTATAACGATTTAAAGAGGATTAGGAAAATGGTTTATGTTATTTAATATAACAATTTGTACGTCTAGAAAACAATTGCACATGATTAATGCATTAAACTTATAGCCTGAAACATGTTACATGACTTACTTGGAAGATTTACAAATTGTTGTATTTAATACAAAAATACGAAAAAAGAGGTATTATTTTGCTAATAAATACTTTACCATAAATAGAATAGGAATATTCAATAGATGTTTACTTATAATAATAACAACAATAACAATAATAATAATAATAATAATAATAATAGTAATAATCAAGTAATATTCAGTTATAAGCGTGGTAACATGTTTTATTATGTAAGAGACAAAAAATACTTAACACATGTGAATAATTATTAAATAACGTATATCCATCCTCTTTATAAGATATAGTTGTCACATATTATTACATAAAAAAAATACCTTCGTCCTAAAAAGCTTTGTAAATATTCTTCTTGTAAAACAGATGCCTACTTTACAATATTTTCAATGGAACATATTCCCTGGAAACAACATCTTCAGAATTTTTACTAAACAAAATTTTACAAAATAAATAAAACTTCATATTTGTAGTACATTTTACGATATAGATTAATAAAAATTATTTTTCTAAGTTAAAAGAACCTATCAAGACCTGCTGTGTGTATAGATATAAAATTACAAAAATATGTCCTTTTTTTAAAAATACATTACCCAATCACAACACCAACAAAGTTAATAGTAATATTATTAAGTGTAATTTGTTGTTCTACTGTTTTGTATCAAAGAAGATCATTATTTTGTTTCATACATAGATTAAACTCATCTGACTGTATACTATGATAAGTACGAAAATCACTAATTAATCAATAATTAAATTACTTTCTGTTCATAAAAATGTGTGTTATATATCTTGTCAAATATCTTTTCCTATCAAGCGATGACTTTTATTGTTATTTCTTACAAGTCTAACGCAAATTAAAACACCTATTTATCTGCTCTACTATAGTGAAAAAATCCTTATTATCATAAAACTCCTAATCCTCAACTCTTTCGACTCCCGTCAAATATATACGTCTGTACAATGTTTGTTGTCCCAGAAATTTATAATTTATCCTCAGAACAAGTATCGAGAGTTTGAACTTTAAAAGAAGGAAGAGTCGCAGGGAAAAAGATCGACGCAATTGAATTGCATACACAAACATATTCGTCGCGTATGCTCGTACACTTACGCTTTTAGAGGGAGTGCTCACCTGTCAGGATTCTAACAGACAATGACGCATTGTATATGCCAAGCAGCCAAGCTCGTTCGAAAGCTACGACAACCTATAGAAAGGCAATGTCAGTTCCAGCCCAACGAGTTCAGTTGTTCTTTCCACTCTCGCGAATGTTGTCATAAAATATCGCGTATCGAGAGCAATCTGCGGCTTGCAAAACCGATACACGTCTGAATTTCAACGCGAACTCGGACCGTAAGTTAAGCCTGATTAAAATGGATCGCGTGCGTGCGTTTTGTCATTAAATAGCTATTTTCCATTCGCGTTTCAAAATACGTGACGGCAATAATAATGTCTCTGGATACGCACGACACGTGCGTGTACGTGCAGGATTAAATAATATCTGTCAATCGAGAACTTTTTTTAAACAACGAAAATGAAATTGTTCTTTAGTGTGTCAGTATAACGTATAATATTATTGAAGGGAAAGTATTTGTCCCTTTAATAGAACAACATTATGTATTTATATTTATTTTCAAATGTAATTTATGCTCTTTTCATTTTCAATGCTCTGGTTTATTTTAGTTTTATTTATTTTACGTTTTTAATGAACTGATTGTATATAAAATAAAACCGTTCTCAACTGTATCTCTGCCTTCAAATTGAATATCTTTATAACTTTAGATTAAGTGAACATATTTACCCTCTATTTCGTTACGTTAAACAGTCATAAAACACACAGATTGATTCAACAGTTTTCTTATTAATACGTGCTCTCTTGGAACGTGTGAATGAAGACAGATTAAAAGTTGTATGGTTCTTTTATAAATGCTATGTTTATTTTAACTCTTTGCGACACAGGAATTCAGGTCATAAAATAGACCCATGTTGCACAGAAATTTTATTGCGTTTGAAATCAAACAAAATTGTTATATTTTTATTAA
>NW_026534140.1:0-1281 GCF_026225885.1 Hylaeus anthracinus | reverse complement strand
CTATTATATTACCTTTTTTCTCTTATAAAAAATTAAGAACATCATCATCATTATTTACTTTGTTGACGCAATGAAAATAATATTTTAAGTATGAATATATGCAAAGCAAAGGGTAAGAACTTTAGATGATCTACCTTTCACGTGGAATTCTCAAGTAATCCTTCCGTCTCTCTAGAAAAATAGTAACTAGCGTCTTGATGTGAAACTGATGATACTGAAGATACTGTTAGGTTAACGGCCTTAATATGCGAAAAATCCTACACGTCGTTCTATCATATGATAAGGATACAACAGCGTCATGAGAAAGCATATTTCTTTGTCGCTCAGGTAATTTATACGAGACCTGGTATTTTTTCTTTTTCTGGGTGTAGGTCACTTAACTTCACGTCTATCGCGCCGGATAAACGGAAAATTAAGATGCATTACTAGTAAACAAGATGCACAAGATACCAAGTAACCGAAACGAGAATCCTACGATTATGGGATTACACGTAACGGAGCAACTACCTTTACTGTGCATCGAATCGATCACCGTGTAACTTTCTCTGAGGAACGATATGGATCTAATTTAATGAAGAATGAAGGATTTCGCAAGTGAAAAACTCCTACCTTTCGTTTTTTGACTGATCCTGATTAATTGCGCTCCTTACTTTACACAAAGTGAAACGAAAGCGCTATGGAACAGGAACCGAATTCTCGGTGAGAATTAAGCGAAATGGATTTTATTGTAATAAAGTGACTCTGTTCAAGCGAAATCATTTAATGACTAAAGATAAACCCATTCTGTGGATTCAAATATCTTTCCATTCCAATTCTACGGAAATATATATTTTTAACCCTTTGCACTCGAGAGGTGACTCTCAGTCACCATTAAGTTTCACGCAGCAAATCTACAATACCTAATGTTCCTTTAGGTTCTTTGGAGCTTAAAGTGTCGATAAAATGATTGTCGATGAGGTAAAGGTGACCTTATTCTCAAATCTAAGTAGTTTAGAATTCATGGCAATAGAATGCTAAGAAACATCCCGAGTTGTTGGTAGATACCAGAAAAAAGGCCTAGAGTGGAAAGGGTTAATAGAAGGTTTCTATTTTATCTTGCTTAGCACGATTAGTCATATTTCCATCAGATGTTCATTTTGCGTACACTACGATTACAAAGTCAACCAATTTGGCTTCTATATTCTTAATTTATTTTTAAAATTATTTATAATAAAACCGTTGTCTCAATTCAATGATGATAATTATTGCAATATGCGATCAATTTTATTGAGACATTCATTT
>NW_026534139.1:0-1019 GCF_026225885.1 Hylaeus anthracinus | reverse complement strand
GAGCCCTTCACGATAATCGCGGCCTGACAAGTGTCTCCGCGTGGGGCACCGTGAATAACCATATTCCGGGAGCCGAATCCAGTGATCCTTCCGGAGATGTTGTAAGGTTCTTGCGCTAGAATAATATCAACTCCTCCGGTGTTTAACATGTGAGAGATCTCAGCTGTCACCAACCGGGATCGTCGCATATTAACCTGCGCAAGTTTTAGTATTGGAGTGTGTTCTGTTGTTGTATTGTGTGGTGTGGGTATTTCGGGTGAGGGTTGGGTGGGGGGGCGCGAGTCGAGACGCAGGCGAGAACTATCCATTAACGGTAGTTTATACGCGAGGCCTTCTCAAGGAGGGCAGAAGAACGCGAGGGACAATTTCGATTTCCCGCAGAGTGATTGTGCGGGAGTTGTCGCGCACGACAGTTAGCGCACGAGGGGGTTCTTTCGCGGTTTGGACACTCTTTATTAGAGTGCCCAGTTTTCGCGCAGAAGGCGCATATAATTTCGGTGCTCTTACAATATTTGTCCACGTGGCCGTACTTCTGGCACTTGAAGCACCTGGTGGCCACGAGGTAGTCAGAAACGCGACAGTGCATATATGACACATATATCTTTTCGCGGGGGACAAGAGACTCACGGATTGGGTTCGACACCTCTACAACCCAGTCATCTCCTTCCTTGTCTTTACGACCTACTTTAAAAAGCGGCCGTATGACAGATTTGTCAACGGCTGGGGAGGAAGTCAGGTTTTGGGCACGGATGTGCTCAGCAATGTCCTGAGCTTCAAGTTCCTTGGGAATGTCGCGAACTACAATGCGAGGAAGATCTGATTTGGGAGGCGCGACTTTGAGACCCGCTTTTTGGAGGAGCGTATTATCGGTGAAGATTTTTAAATCTTTCGCGAAGGGTGTCTCGACGATGATTCCACCGTCCCTGAGAGGCCTAACCGATTTAATCCCTATTTGGGCTTTTTTAAGGTCGATGTTTTTAAAGAGCATCGCCTTGGTGGTGGAGCTATTACCTTCCCCT
>NW_026534138.1:0-27868 GCF_026225885.1 Hylaeus anthracinus | reverse complement strand
CTTCTTCTGGAATTCAAGAAGTATTCGTACAAAATTACCGGAAATTCAATCCATTTTGAATGATTATGACATCCTTATTTTTGTTGAAACTTGGCTAACCTTGAACGATACTATAAATTTCCCTGGGTTTCTATCGTTTAGGAAGGATAGGACGCACTCGAGAGGGGGCGGTATTTTTATTTTAATACGTAATAACATTACATTTACACAAATAATTAACATAGCTTCTTCTGATGATTTAGTCGAGTTATGTGGAATTCGCATAACTAATGTAACCCCGTGTTTAGATATTTTTGTCTGTTATAGAACCGCAGGTCAGATCCTTACCCAAGAACAATGGTTTACTATTGTTGGCAGTATAGATAATAATCGAAATTGTATCTTTGTTAGTGACTTTAATGCACACCATACAAGTTGGAATTGTAACTATACGGACAGCAACGGAAGGAGGCTGTATAACTCTATAGAGCACGAAGACCTCTTTTTACACAATTGCGACTCATTCACTCATATAAATATGAACACAAATTTCAAATCTAATATCGACCTCCTTCTTTCCACTATGAACATTTGTGACATTATCAGTTCAAAAGTTTCTAGTGAGACTTGGGGCTCTGATCACTTTCTCATTTTCTTCGATGTCCAAGTGAACAAATCTTACTATGAAAAGAAGACATTTAAAATAAAGTCGACCCGTACCGACTGGTCCGGATTTAACAATTATATCGATGATGGTTTTACTAACTTCCTTACCACTGACTATGAACAGCTTTCTCCAGTTGACAAATATGAATTCTTTGTCAATATGATCTCTAACGCAGTCAAAGACAACACTCCAAACAAAAACAAAGGAATAATATATGCCAGACGACATAGGAAGAATCCAGTTCCTTGGTGGAATAATAAATGTAACCGTTTGAAAAAACAGCACAATTCTGCTTTCAGAAAATGGGAACGCTCAGGCAATCTAGCAGACCTAATTGATTACAAAAGAATCGCTGCTCTCGTAACCAAAACATTGAAGAAAAAGAAAAAAGATAGTTTCAGACTTTTTGCTGAATCAATTAATTTTCATACAAATCCAAGCTACGTTTGGGAAAAGTGCAAAATCTTCACAAACAAATGGACTAAAATTCCTCCACCTCACAAAACAGAAAACCTTCAACCTAACGATTCGATCACAACTTCCCTAAACAAGATCAGTCCTCCGTGGGTTATAACCAATCCTCTAGTCTTTCCTAATTGCTCTTTTTTTTTAAATTATTTATTTATACAGGTCGCATTAACATCAAGTTCATTAGCGACCACAAAGATTGAACATATCTAAATTATAATATTACATTATTGTACTTAAGTATAATTGTAAATACATTGAGTAAAGAACTATATGAAATTGTTTTGAGGAATAATAAAACCTGGGTTATGTTTTTGTCATTATTGAGACATACGTTTAAACTGTTGGGGATAGCCATATGCCGTTTTTGCAAGGAGTAAAGAGGACATTGTAGAAGGTGTTCAACCGAGAGTGGAGTGTTACATTGGGAACATAAAGGAGGGGGACTTTGCAAAATCCTGTGTAGGTGGGTGAGATTGGTATGTCCTATGCGAAGTCGAGTGATGACTTTTAAACGATCAGAAAGAGGTTTAAGGAAGTTAGAGGGAGAGGAGTAGAGGTGATCAAAGTGGTTCATGAAAACCTTAGATTATGTAGGATTGGTGGGATTTGATTTCAATTTCGAAGCATAAGTTAGGCAAAGTTGTTTTCTCCTTAAATCTAACGGGATAACCTTACTTTTGGCCAGGATGCTAGGAATAGGATTAGTTTTGAAAGCACCCAACGCGAGCCTCAGCCCCGTGTTTTGAATCGAGTTGAGAGAGCAGAGGAGTGACTCCTTAGCGGAGCTGTAGATCACGCACCCATAAGCCAATTTGGAACGAATAAAGGATTTATAAGTGAGGATTATAAGATCCCTATTTGCACCCCATTTTTGGGCAGAAATCATTTTTATGAGGTTTAGTCTTTGTGAGGATTCATTCTTTAGATGTTTTATATGAGCAGACCTCATCTTTCGATCAAAGATTAGACCCAAAATGCTTATTTGAAAAGCCTCCTTAATTTCATGGCCAGATAAAGATAGTTTAATACCAGAGAGAGTATTATTTAGAGAAAAAGATAATTATTCTTGAGAAAAGGATGTATTTGGATTTGCTATTCGAGAACCTAAAATCTGTAACAGAAGACCATTTTTGAATTTTGTTAAGCGTGTCTTGAATGATAAGTTGGGTGGTGTGGACATTTTTTCCACTGGCGAATATAGTAAGGTCATCAGCATAGATACAAAATTTAACCGGTTGGGGAATGATTGAGGATATTTCATTTATGGCTATGAGGAAGAGAGTGACGCTTATAATTGATCTCTGAGGAACACCATTTTTGATAGTCACCTTCTGGGATATATTGTTAAGTACTTTAACAGATATGATTCTGTTACTAAGAAAATTTCCAATAAAATTCAGAATATTTCCGTCGATACCGAGATTTCGAAGGATATATATAATTCTCTCTCGCCAAACCATGTCGTAGGCTTTTTCTATGTCAAGGGCCACAGCTAAGACGTGTTGTTTAGATATGAAGGCGTTGCAAATTGTAGATTCTAAATTAAGGAGGTAATCACTTATGCTTCTAAGTTTCCTAAAGCCGTACTGCTGTGGCGATAGAAAGTTGATCTTATTTAGGAACCACAGAAGTCATTTGTTTATAATTCTTTCTAAAAGCTTACATATATTGGAAGTGAACGAGATAGGTCTGTAATTTTTCGCTCTGCAAGGGTCTTTATCAGGTTTGAGAATTGGGATAGTAATAGCTTCTTGCCAAATACTAGGGAAGGTATTGGAAGACCAGATTTCATTGAAGATACCAATTAGAAATTCAAGGGCACATTTAGGAAGATGTACAAGGAAAGAGTTAAAAATGCCATCCGGACCTGGACTGGTGTTTTTAAGGTGTTTCATACTGCTCTCGATTTCATGAAGTTGGATAGGAGCGTTAAGGGGATGGTTCCCGTTTGTGTTAGGAGAAATGGCTATCGAACTTATTTGAGAAGATGATTTGAAATCACAGAAGTCACTAGTGTAGTTACAATCACTAGAGTTTTTAGCAAAGTTTAGGGCTAAATAATTAGCTATATCTTCTGGGGAAGATAGAATTTTATTATCAGAGGAAGTGATAGAGGAAAATGAAAGACTTCTTTTGAAGCCATTTATTTTCCTAATTTTATTCCAGTATAGTGAAGGGGGGGAAGAAGGATGGATAGAGTAAACGAAATTTTTCCAAGATTGCCTTTTACATTCCTTGAAAGTGCGACGTGCAGCAGATCTAAGCTGTTTGTATAGCGTAAAGTTATCAGTTGTAGGATGGCGTTTGAAGTGGGAGAAGGCTCGCTTATATGCTTTAAGAGATTCCTGGCATAACTTATTCCACCAGGGGACTTGTCTTTTATGAAATTTATTTGATGTTTTGGGTATGGAATTACTAGCAGAATCTAGTATAGTTTTAGTAAAGAAGTATAATTTGTTGTCAATGTTAGAAAGTTGTAGAGGGAAAGGGCAATTTGTAAGTTTATCTATTTCTTCAGATATTTGTATACTAAATCTGGACCAGTCGGTCTTTTTGAAGAGCCAATGGGTGACAGGAGTACTTTTAGGGGAAACGAAATTTAGGTTACATAAGAATATTGGGAAATGATCGCTACCACAGGGATTCTGATTTGTGGTCCAAGAAAAATAATGAGCTATGGAAGAACTACAGATAGTTAAGTCAATGGCGGTAAACGATTTAGAGCTATTATTAAAGTGGGTGGATTCATTTGTGTTCAAAATGACCAGGTTGGGGTCATCCAAAAGTCTCTCTATTATACGTCCTTTGGAATCAATTTTGTTGGAAATTCAAATAAAGTGGCGACTATTAAAATCGCCAACAAGGACGAGGGGTTTAGGCAATTGGTTTAAAAGATGCTGGATTTCGGAGAGTGAGAAGTCATAGTTAGGTGGTAAGTAAATGTTACATATAGATACATATCCAAAAGAAAATAATACGGAATTAGCTATTGCCTCAAAATTGGTGTTGAGGGGGATTAACTGAAAGGCGATATTATTTTTTATGAAGGTAGCAACACCCTCACTGGCATGTAAGGCAGTTGTGCGATTTTTGTTAAAGGAGCGGTACCCTTTGATCGTCGAACAATACGTACCCTTAAAGTTTGTTTCTTGAACACAGATGACACTAGGCTTTATGTTATTTATTAATAAATCTAACTGTTCCCTTTTTATATGAAAACCATTAATGTTCCACTGTAAAATTGATTCGGACATTATTCCTTATTCTCTAAAGATGTAGATACAATTGGGAGATCTTCAGCGGTTTCATCGGAGGTTCCAGCTTCCATGTGATCATCTAGTACCCCGGTTTCGATAAGGCTGAGTTTCTTAAAGAGTCGGCTGAATCTGCTCTTCATTACTCTCTTCTTGAGGAGAGGATAGGTGGATCTCAGAGTATGAGCTATTTTGACTGAGTCTTCACCGTACTCATGGCAAATAGGTTCGATGTTGGCACATCCCGTTGAATTTTCAATGAAACTTTTAAGTTGGGCGTAGTTGAGATATTTCTTGTTTTTCGTTTCGCCAAGGTATTTTTTTACAGGCGATAGATGAAGGTCGAGATTTATTGATTCCGGTTTAGATTTCTTTTTCCTAAGAGTGATGTGCCTGTCCCCCTTGCTCTGTTGGTCACTGGTATTGGACAGATTATCGGATGATAGATTTAATTCCTTGACTTTGTTGTCGTTAGTTTTCTGTGCGATGTAGGAGCTTGAATCAGAGGTAGAGAGAGGCCTTTTTGGGTTACCAGAGGGTTGCAGGAACGTAGTATTAGAGACACTGATAGAGTCTGTTTCAGGTGGAGTTATATTTTGTACCGAAGGAATTTCATCTTCGAGTGCAGGAGAAGCGACGCTTATTGTACCAACGGGACAGTTTTTTGCCAGATGGCCCGACTGTTTACAGTTGAAGCACATGACGGCGTCGGAAGATAAATAAATCCAAAAGGTCGTGTCGTCGAAAACAATCTTCATGGACTCCGGTAATTTGCTAACGTCGTCAGGGTGGATGAAAATTTGGCGCCGAAAACTCATAATATGAGCGAAGGCAGAATCAGAAAAATCATCACGTAGGGAAGTCATTTTAGAACCCAATCTGATGTTTAATTTTGAGAGATGATCTTCCAATATTTTATCTGGAATAATGGGGCAAACATTTGATAAAATGTCTCTTGAATTTCGAAATTAATAGGCGGATTTGCAGCGCCTTATTGTCAATGATAATAACTTGTTTTGATTCCGTGAGTTTGTTTGCTATTGAAGTATTTGCCAAATACATGCAGATTCTGTTTAGTGAAATTTTTGACACAAATCTGATATCAGAAGGGTTAATCAGTGATCCGATCGCTTTAACGTAGTCCTTGATGGGTGTGCCTTCCAAGGCGTCGATGACAATGGCTTGTTCTCTTGTAGGATAGACTGAAGTTTGGACAGCAGCCGCATAATTGGAAGCTTGAGATGAAGATGGTTTATGTTGAGATGACATCGTTGAATTTAAAGGTTCCATTCTCTGACTCCTGTAGTCAGAAGTCGTTGAAGGGGGTGCAGGGTGCATAACGCCAATTAATCAACATGGTTTCCGAAAGGACAACTCCTGTGTTGACAATTTAGCTAATTTAACCTTTAAAGTTGAAGAATCTTTTTCAGAACGAAAAGAAGTGCTAGCTGCCTTCTTGGATATAGAGGGCGCCTTCGATAATGTTAACATTAGTATCATGCTTCAAAAACTCGCTGATTTGGGCTGCTCTGATAAAATTCTAAGATTTATAAACTTCATCACTCGTGAAAGAACCATATTCACCGACCACTCTCTCGATAAACCCAGATTTGTTTACAAAGGTGTCCCTCAAGGAATGGTTCTTAGTCCTTTACTCTTCTCCATCTATACCGCGAAGGTTACTCAAGGCCTACCAAAGTCAGTTAATGTTTTACTATTTGCTGATGACATTGCCATTTACACCAAATTTTCATCCTTAAAACGTGCCAAAAAAATATTGGAAAAAGCGATTAACATTGTTAGCAACAATCTCTTCAATCTAGGTCTAACCCTTACCCCAAGCAAAACTGGCCTTCTCCACTTTAACAATAAAAGAACTCCCATAGAGGATGTCAAAATCAAAATTGAAGAGTATACGGTCAAATCTGTTAAGACTGTTCGATTTTTAGGTGCCCTGTTTGACAATCGCCTAAATTTTGGATTTCATGTAGCTTATGTATACAATAAATGTATGAAATCTCTAAATTTGATAAAATTCTTGTGTGAAACGTGGTGGGGATCTGATCCCTCAACTCTGTTAGTAATATACAAAAGCTTTATTCGTTCCTTTATCGATTATGGTAGCTTTATATACTGACCACGAACAATTACTCTTAAAACTAAAATGGAGAAAATTCAAAACTCCGTCGTTAGGATAGCTCTCGGCTATCGAAGAAGTACTCCACTTAACGTGATGATAGCTGAATCTAAGATGATGTTACTTTCTGACAGAACGGCTTTTCTATGTGAACGCTACTTGGCCAAGATCCTATCGAATAAGGGTTTAATAATGTTCAATTCAATCTCCAAACATCATCACCTTTCTACAAGACTAAACTCAAGATTTAAACATAATATATTAAACAGTAGTATAGAATCCCTCTTTATTTTAAAAAACCAAATTATTTCTAACGATAACTTTAATTTATATTGTCATGATTTTAACACATTATTTTCATCTATTCCGATTAACACCAGCCTGGGCTGTGCGCTTAGAGACTCACCTAATCCTAATCCTCAAATCGACCAGGTTTTGTCAGACAATGCAGCTACTGCCATTTATACCGACGGCAGCAAAATTGAGAGCTCTGACTACGTAGGCTCCTTCTGTATTTGTCACGATTTAGATATTCGGTCAAAAAAAAGTATTGATAGTAAAGCGTTGATCTTCACAGCAGAGTGTTTGGCCCTATGCGATGCTATGGACATTGCTCTTCAACATAGAAACCGCTCGTTCATTATTTTGTCCGACTCCTTAAGTGCCTTATTCAACCTAAACTCCATTAGACTCAAAATTAGATTAAACCCTTACATCTGTTACGTATACAGAAACTCTCCGTTTTTTAGAAGCTCGCGTTTATTAATTTTATTTTATCTACCCTTCTGGAATTTGGAGCTCGGTCTCACGGGAGTGCATCCTGCAGCTGCATCCTCTTAATATCATCTTTGACTCGCGTTGCGTGGGATAGTTTCTAATCTACCCTTTTCCCAGGGCATACAACTGCCGACCTCAGAGCAACGAAAATCTTAACCGTCAAATTTCCTAATATGGAAATCACTGACGGTTCCCCACCAACATTTAGGGGTATATAAAGCCATGATTTTCGTTGCTCGGGGGCTAGTACGAAAGAGTTACTCGTTAGAGACACGTTGATCGTCTGCAGAGTAGTACTCTAGTGAGATCGGGCTTCAGTTCCTTTCAATCATAGTTAACCTTATAGATCCGCGAAAACGGGTTTCATCTATTACGGCCATAAAAGTACTCTTGACCCGCATCGCCAGTGCGTCAACACCGAGCAACACTTAGGTAATTTTAACTTCATACACTAACCGCGACAACACGACACTAGACACTTGTAATTAGTATAGTTATTTTGAATATATACTCTTTGTGTAAACTTAAAAGTCTGTAAGATCAACCATCAAACCTTTACTTTGAAACCACCAATCCTAGCCAGTGTAACGATCCCACAACATAATAACTTTACCGCTCGAGTTATTATTCTATTAAATTAACAAGTTGCGAGGCTTTATTAACGACGCGTAGTATTCATTACCGATACGATTTAGTCATTGTGTACTCAACCCGAACTCCTAAACTTAACCTATCCTACGGTTACCCTTCACTGGGAGATACCGATTCCTAGCAGCTATCTGACTTTGCGTCAGAGTCGTCTGCACTTTCTCCAACAACCCCACAGTTCGAACCTTACCCTACGGTTACCCTTTACTGGGAGATACCGATTCCTGCAGCTATCTGACTTCACGTCAGAGTCGTCTGCATTGTCTAATCTATCCTCAGCCTTCGGCACCATTGATACACAATAAATAATCGTATTGGTTCAATTTTCAAATCTATCCCACTTGCTGGGCTCACACGCGCGTCGCTATCGCCCTGGCTCGTAACACATCTTAGACATCAAAAGAAAATACTTACAATTCTGTCAAGATAATCCATGTACCTTAAAATTTTTCTGGATTCCCTCGCATATTGGAGTGCGCGGTAATGAAGATGCAGACTCACTAGCTAAATCTGCCACAACTTTTAACTCACTCGATTGTCCTCAAATCCTCTTTAACGACCTAACTTGCCACTTCAGATCTAAGAGCAATACTCGCACTAGAACTTTTCTTATTGAACAAAACCAAACTAAAGGCACACACTACTTTCAAAAATTCAATAATGTATCCAATTCAAGAGGGACTTTATCTCCACAGTAAACCGCATCAGGACCAATCACTATAACCTTGCTGCTTCTTTGTACCGAGTAAATATCATTAATAATCCTAATTGTAAATGCAATTTCTACGCCGAGGACTTAGACCGCGTATTATGGCAGTGCGTCCTATATGATTCTCAGAGAGCTAAATTAGTAAATAAGTTACGCAAACTAAAGTTTTTTCTACCATTAGAAGCAGACATCTTTTTTGCCAAACCCAATATCAAAGCCTGTTTATACACTTGCAAATATCTTAACTATTGTAACCTTCACTTATAGCAAATAACACTGTTAAACTTTTGTACAAGCTGTATAGCCAAAATAAACGAATAAGAGGTTTCAAAGGCTCAAAAAAAAATAAATAAATAAATAAATAAACGGTCATCAGAAGCATTTGCAAATGCTAAATCATTCTCACACCTTGGACACTTTATTCTGTTACGAACCACTTTCTTCTCACACAAAAAGTTTCACAAAGAATCAAAATTATACGTTAATAAATTCATGTAAATGCATGATGATAATCCAGAAAATTCAGAAATTCTCGAACCGACAGATACAAAGCTCTGTGACATACTGATACATACTGGACGTATTATCGTATACAAAGGATTACAATATTCGTTAACCTACTGTTTTGTTTTGATTTCTCGCATTATTTTTACCTGGTCTGTTACTAGTTACTAATACTAACTAGTTAGTTAGTGTAGTTTTTAGGGAGGGTCTAGGGAGCGCGATTTTTACTCATGCAGCGGAAAAACGGGGGTCCGGGGGCCTGCCCCCGCTTAGGAGTTTGGGGGCATAGCCCCCAACTATGAGTATTGCAGTGCACTTCGCAGGTGTGTACATGGTTACTCTGAGGGATGTAAATCATTCTGAAGCGGGTAGAGGGGGCGCAGCCCCCCGCTCAGCAGGGGGTCTGGGGGGCGCAGCCCCCCAGTACGCGTTCGATTCCGAGGCGTATGCTTTTTGAATTTTCATAATGATTTAAGATGAAGAGGCTGCGTCCCACCAGACCCCCTGCTGAGCGGGGGGCTGCGCCCCCTCGACTCCCCTCAGAATGATATACATCCCTCAGAGTAATTATGTACACACCTGCGAGATGCGCTGCAGTACTCATAGTTCTTCGCCCCCAAACCCCTGACCGGGGGTCTGCCCCCGGATCCCCGTTTTTTCACTGTATGAGTAAAGATCGTGCATGATACAAACTCTCGGAACAAGTTTGAACCGTTGCAGTGTGTTTTTATATGCTAAAGATAGCGTGTTCGAATATGTAAATGTATAATTTTTATATGCTAATAGCTTTTTAATAACAAACGTCCGACGGCTAAAACCTGTTGGGTGTTACTCGGGAGAGTTCCTTTGACAACATATGTCAAGGTCAAGGTCATTGGAGCTGCCTCCCCTAAACGTAAGGTGTACCATCAGAAACGTTGCAGTAAGAACGACTTCACCCCAAAAAACCTTTTCTAAATTTGCCCCGGCAACCATTGCACGGCCCTTTCGGTTACTGTCCTTACCACACGTTCCGATACACCATTTAACTGTGGAGTTCGAGGAACCGTTAAGTGATAACTAATACCCTTTTCTACACAATATCCCTTCATCTCGTTTGACAAATACTCTCTCCCGTTGTCACAATAAAATTGACAATTTTCAAATTAAAATGAACTTCACTCTTTGCTACATAGTCTTGAAAGACTGAAACATCTGATTTATGTGTAATCAGGTATGTAACACAATAGTAAGTGAATTCGTCTACAAAAAGAATAAAATAATTTTTGTCATTAATTGTTGAAGGAGTAATAGGACCATAGACATCAGTATGTACTATGAACAATGGTCGTTTTACGTGACTTTTGTCTTTTGCATTTTTGAAAGGTAATCGTGCTTGTTTTACATTTATACAAGCTTCGCATAATTTATCATGGACTTTAACTTTTGCTAATTTATCCATGTCTAAAAACATTCTTTTATTCTTTAATTCTAAGAATTTATTTTTCCCGATATGGCCTAACCGTTGAAGCTATAATTCATAATTACTGGTTTTATTCAAGACTATTGTTGAATTTACTTTATTTTAACAAACCATAAGTTCTACACCAGTTAAATTGTTCAGTGGCTTACCTGATATGATGACTTTACCACTTTTGCAAATTTTTACGCCTTCTTCAACGAAGGTTACGGTCATTTCGGCCTGCTGCATTCGGCGTACGTCTGGGCAGTAGTACACATCCTCTATGGTACCTGGGATGCCCTTGTTGGTGATGACGTTTAGCAACCCTCTCTTTGTCGCAGCAATAAATGTCCCGTTCTTTGCCATGAAAATTTTTATTGGCTTTTCCAGGACTTGAAAATTTTCCGCCAAGTCTTCTCTACTTATCAGATGGTCTGATGCGCCAGAATCAAGTAGAAACAATATACTGTTCCCATTTGCTTCTTGATCAAAATCCCCAGCCATGAATGGGGTAAATCTGGGGTATCGTGTTCGGATGTACACGATGAATTTGTCACCTGCACCGTTTGTACAGTCTTTTCTTTTTCATTTTGGTGTTGAATTGTTTTATTATAATAAAAACAACCCTTTTTAAAATGTCCTTTCCTGCCACAATGGTGACATTTTACAACACTTAATGTATTTGGTTTAAATTTTCTTCCTAGATTTTTCTTGAACACTTTTGCACATTCAAAATTTATTCTTTTTTGCACCTGATGCCTATTCGCTTGGAGAACTTTCAGACTTTTGTCACGAGAATCATCCTTTAATTTTATCTCGTGATCTAGAAGTCTTGTTTTAGCGAATGTCAGCGTTAAACTGTTCTCCGACAGTGTTTCTATAGTTGTTATAACACTGTCATATGAAGCAGGCAAAGTTAATAGAAGGTGAGACACTTTGTCCGTCACTTCCAGTCTTGCACCCGCTGCTGCAAGTTCCGATATAATATTGTCAAACACTGAAAAATGTTTGACCAGTGGTGTATCACTTTTTAATTTTAATGTTAGTAGTCTTCTCCGCAAAGCTAATTGTGTAGCAAGGCTTTTTCGCTCATATATAGAGTCCAAATTTTCTAGCACTTGTTTTCCACTATTGTTTGTTTCCGCGAAACTTAAAAATAAATCCGATAATTACTCAAGAATTGTATTTTTCGTAGTTTCGTCTGCTTTCACCCACTTTTCACTTAACATGTCCGAAACTTCGTCATCGATAACACTAATTACGCTTAGTTCTGTTAGCAACGCACGAATTCTGGATTTCCAAACAATGTACTTTTCACCATCAAATGGTTTGATGTTTCTTTTTAAATTTGCACCTTCCATTTCTTATATTTACAAATTAATTACTAAAAAATTACACTACGGATTATACTACGGATTATTACACTGACATACACACACTTTTATATATATTTATATACACAGAAATTATAGTTTTTGCTTTTCAGTTTTTATTTGTTTACTGTTCTATTCCAAACTACACGCAGATATCACCGCACTAATCTGGGCCCACAACCTATTGGAAATATAGGGAGTGGAATGAACGAGTAGAAAAATTTTATTATTGTTTGACTTTAAAACTTTATTCAATAACACATGGAAGAGCACGTCCGTTCTGCACGAAAAAAGCAGCTCAAATGAAAAAATGTGAGGTTAGTAACAAAGAATTTCGTTACCGAACTATAGACCGTATCGATCCCATACTTTGTCTAAACAAGCCAAGATGGGACACAGCTGCACCCTCTTGACTAGTGTCTAGGAACGAAACCCAACCGCGCACAGATGGTTTTTTTTGTAACGAAAACTTTCTCTTTCAGAGAAGAGAGAATCCAACAATCGCTTAGGTTCTCTCTTACTTCCTAAACGCTTCTCACAAGGGATCATACCGAAGTGTACATGATCAATCTTGATGAAATTTGGTGGGTTTGTAGTTCTCCTAAATTCATTCGACACATATTTTTTTTTAGCTGCTATTATCCACATTAAGGGGTTGAAATCAACCCTCAAGGTTGTGGGTGCAGAACATACTTTGTTGAATATCTCGGAAACCATTAGAGATATAGGCTTGCCGTAAATTGATGAAATTTATGGTTTTGAACGACGATTTTGATGGTGTTGTTACGAGCCAGGGCGATAGCGACGCGCGTGTGAGCCCTGTGAGTGGGTTGAATTCAAGAATCGAAGAAGATACGATTAGTCCTGTTTATTTCAATGGATCCAAAGATTGAGGATGGAGTAGAAATCGCAGACGACTCTGACGCCAAGTCAGATAGCTGCTGGGAATTGGTATCTCCCGGGAGAATGAGGCTGGACGCACGCTTTCCTGGCACTGGGGCAGTTGGTTGAGGTCACCATGCCTCTTCCACAAATCTCCAAGTCGGGTCAAAAACCACGACCTAGCTGATGTTCCCTTACACCAGAGAGGCGCTTTGGCGTCCTCCTGGGCGGGGAATTTCGGCGAAGTTGGCGGGCTGCGTCTGGTCAAGACCACTCACCGCACCTCCTCGTGGGGCTCTTGGGTCTCCGCTCCAGTAGTCGGCGCTCGCTTGCGAGAACCGAATTGCTGGATGCGGAGGGCGAAGGCGGTGAGATAGCAACAGGACGGATTTCTTGTTGACGACACGGCAAGCGAGAAGGAGTTCCGGGTACAGTGCCCACCCGCAATGGGGCACCTTACTCAATGATAATGGACACGAACGGAAGTAACGTTTATGGCGCAGGGGGCGTCAGATCCCCCAGTACCGGCCGGGAAGGAGTAGTCGACCAGGCTCCCCCGCGTCGTTATCCTACAACTGGGAGAACCCCGGGGTGGACCACCAGGATCCCGGGTTCAGCTATGCGTCTGATGAGGAGGCGTTTGCGGCGGAGAAGACCTCTGCTGCAGCGTCTGTTTTAGGCGTCGGGTCACGCGATGGCACCCTTCTCCCTCGACCCGTTGTACGAGTTGAGAGGCTGGAGAGTCGTCGGCTGCGACCCGGGCGACGAATAAGGTTAGGGGAGGACCTAACGGCTAACGGTGCCGACTCAGACGCCTCGACAGGCTCCGTTGTGTCGGCCTCGTCCGTGGGGTCCTTCATGAGTGCACGAAAATGGGGCCGCCCGCCTACAACGGGTGATTCTTCCGCCCTCGCCGAGACGAAGCGACAACTCCTGGAGCTCCAGGTTCGGGGACTGAGCTTCAGACGGAGCCCAACATGGGGGGCCCCTCAATGGTCCCACTTCCACCCAGGACTTCGACCGCGAAGTCCAGTCCAGTAAGTTGCTCAGGGAAGAGAGGGAGCTGGCCTCAGAAATGCGCCACGCGCCCACCTCCGAACTGGGGGCAAAGATTTTCGAGTCACTGGACGCGATCCATAAAGTCACTCAGTGCTCGAACAATCTTAAGGGCTGGCTGGTGTGCCAGCTTCGGCTTGCGGCGCTGACTATAAAGACCGCCGCGGTCGAGCAGACCCAGCGAATGAAGGTATCGGGAATGGAGGAGGAGCTGGAGAGGACGGTTTCAGAGCTCCGCAACCGCGTCGTGTCGGGGCAGGTCCCGCTCCAGTAGAGGCGGGCGCGGGTGGTCCACGTCACGAAGAAGGGAAAGCCCGCGGGCGATCTCTCCGCGTATCGGCCGATCTGTCACCTCGACGAAGCGAGCAAGCTCTTTGAGCGTGTGCTCGCTGCCCGCCTGTCGGGGATCCTGTCCGATATTGTATAAAAATAATCTTAATATATAAAAATGTAGTTTCCATAACAAAACATGGTATAAACAGAAGAAAAAGTAAAAAAGAAATAAGTGACTTCTACCGGGATCGAACCGCTTCCAGCGCAAAAGATCGTCTTCGCAACATGGCACGCTATCGACTGTGCCACGCTGCTTCTATAATACCTCGAACTCTTATACGGTTGACAATCGTCAATCGAAATTTAGCTATTTTTAAAAATTGATTTCTCGATAATGAAATAGTGTCGCGGCTTCCCACTTGCAGAGATTGTTATACATTCCTTCTTTACATATGAAACAAATTTGATTAAATAATTCGGGGGACAATAGACGATGTCTCCTTGTAAGCTATGTGAACGTGGGACCTGACTAAAAAAAATTAACTTTTTTTACGGAAAATTATAGTATTTTGTTTGTAGTTTCATCAATTGATATATGAAAAAAAATTATAACAACTTAACACTAAAATCGAAATAAAATTATCATTTTCCGTAAAAAAAAGTTAATTTTTTGGCAGTTGGGTGTCAGGTTCACATATCCTTGTAGCACAAAATATTGAATACAGATTCATCCAATAGAAGATTCAATCTCATTTTAATATCTAGAGACACGGTAGCGTCTCAAAGCCAAGTTCATGAAAAATTATACTGCCACCTTGTATAACGTGGCGCTACCGATTATCTTTTACAGGATAAATATACATATGATATTTATTCTAAATTTAGACAAAAATATATTTTTTTTTTTTAAGTATAAAATGAATACCTATTCATTATTTAGAATGGAATATTTTTTCCCAAATATAAAATACATATTTATTTAATATTCGCAACAATATATTTTTTCTCCAATTTAAAATACATATTCATCTGATATTCTCGGTCCCACCCCTGAAAGGGGGGAGAGGATAAGGTTGAGTGCCTTCCGGGCGCGTCCCCGGGTGGCGGATAGGGAAACGGCCAGAGATGCCGAAGTCAGACCCGTACCGAGGTGCGGATCTGAAGCCGCGTTCGGTCGGGGAGGCCAAGGTGGCAGGGTCAGTAAGGGCTATAAGGGACCCGGCAGGCGTAAAACCCGGCCCAGGGGAACCAAGACCCCGCCGCGGACTAACTCCCCAAGCCAAGGTGTAAGCTATCGTGCCGAGGGCTGGATGGCACCGGGGTGACGGTATCGTGAACGATGCCCTTGGGGCACCAGGCAAAACCCTATTGTATTTTAGCCTTACACCCGCAAGCAATCTCTGCGGGGGCGGAGAGAATATTTCTTGCCTTCTCGTGGGATTTTTATGAAACCACATGCTTTTTCTATTACACCCTTTGTTCTATTTTTATATTTACGCGAAGGGACTCCGACAGGAAGGCCTTCGACTACGCCCGGTGTGGTTGAGGCGGACCTCTGTGTTAGCGAGATACTTACCGAGCTGACGCGAGGGCTGTCGATGGCCACACCACAATCATCTGTGGAGACGGAGGGCTCGGCACCGACTGGGACTACTGAATCCACAGACACCAAACGCACGTGGAAGAAGAAGAGTGGAGTCACTAAGAGGAAGGCGCGCAAAGCCAAATTGGCAGAGCGTTTGTCGGCCTCTGAGGCAGCTAACTCGGACGAAGTGGCAGGGAACTCGGAAGGGGTCCAGGATCAGGGCTTGAAAAGGCCCAGATCAGATGAAGAGACCCCTTCTTAAGCCCTGAAAAAACGGTAAAGTTGTCTGCCGAGGCGCTGAAGGGCGGCAGGAGAGCGGCTGTGGCGCTCTCCGGCTATCCCGAGCCATTACTTACCAAAGGGAAGGCAAAACAGGTGCAGCTTGGGCTCATGGAGGCCCAAAATGCAGAGGAGAAGGCCCCTCGTTTTGAGGGAGTAAAGTTCAAGCAGGGGCTCCTGTGAATCACCTGCTCGGAGGATGAGGCCTCAGCAGGATGACAGCGGTCTTGCCCATGATGGTGGAGAGCACCGAGGTCATCCTGAGAAAGCTAAGACATGCCAACCCTGGCCTACGGACCTCCTTATGGAGGCTGTGGGACAGGAAGGTAGTCGACAGCGCTACACACACGGTGCACAGCGTAGACGCCGAATCCCTTAAAATCTTAAGGGTTGAGAGGCTTAGGCCCCACTGCGGGCTGGGAAGGGCTCATTTTTATGAGACCCGTACCTGTACCGGGGTGGGGACCGGGGGACCCTCGCACAAAGGTGCGAAACCGGCGAAGGGGGGCTGAACCGGCGAAGGGGGGTGGAACCGGGGCTGGGGAACCGATGGAGGTCTCATCGGAACCTGGACCACCGGCCACGAACCCGGTAGCCGTAGTACCAAGAGGTACTAATGTCCCCCTCAGTGGGGGGCCCGAATCCTCGAAGGTGGCGGTAAAAGCCGGCCCTTCGAGGGGAAAGGGACCCGCACCTGAGAGGGGGGGGGGGCGAAGGGGCCCCGCGGGGGGGGGGGGGGGCAGGGGTAGGCCCTCCAAGAACCAAGCCCTGATTACGAAGGGCCTAGAGGAGACTCAAAGAGCGTCACAGAAGACCCTCTTAGGGCATCCACAGAAGAAGGCCGGAGGCGGAGAGGAATAGAGGGGGGGGGGATGGCCAGTAACCGTGACCCCCTATACTCCCCGACACGTCAACGAGCGAGGATCGGCATGGTCCCTACCAACGTGATAGGGGACGGCCTTAGATGTTCGCAGATTAACTTGCGACACTACAAAGCCGCCTCGGCCGTCTTAAGGGGGCAGGTCGGTATTACAGTAGCTACTCTCTGCATAGAAATGGTATTACCATTAGATATGCAGCAGCGGAGGAAAACTATATGGAGCTGCTCGTTATTGCCATACAGTATAGTTTGTTCTCAACAACATATACTGTATACTTCTTCCTTGAGTGATTTTAAATGCTCCGCGTAGTAATTTTAAAGTGATTTAAACGGGGAGTCCGTTGATAGTGCAAGCGTAAAAAGTTAATTATACATTTTAATTGTTCGAAATGTGTTTACGTTATAATAGTTGCAATTAGGAATGTATAAAATCTCTTGAACTGTCACGCTGTACACCTTAGTTTCATCTGTAAGAATAAATGAGTTTAACAATAAGTACTTTTTGAATTTATACTACTTTAATGTAAAACCTGATACCTACACTTCCTGATGAATCCACTATTAGTTTCCTATTTCTTCTAAATATTTCTTGCAATGGTACTGACTCCTTTATTGTCATAGAACCTACAATAATAAGTTAGAATGAATTACAATCAATCTGCGTGCAATAAACATGTAAGTGTACATGATTTACTTATCTTTATGGTTACACTGCAAGGACCTGCTTCCTTTCCTTTCCTGATAGAGCACGATTTTCACCATTGATAGTAGTCACTAAAAATAATTCAAATAAATTCATAGATGTCAATAACAAGTACTTTTCCACTCGAATGTAAAGATTGATTCCTACATTTTCTGAAGTCTCCATTACTAGTGTTGACTATTTCTGAGAAATATTTTGTTGCAAGTTACTGGTTGTAGAACTTGTGGTAAAAAGTTAGAACAAGTTGTAATAACTCAGTATACAATAAACATGTTAATATATATGTGTTAGTTATATATAAGCATGCATGCATTGCAAAGGCTTACTTTCTTTCCTTTACGTATATATGGTGATTTTCAATTAATACAATTGTCGGACGACAAATACATGTCTTGAAGTATCATGCTGTACACTCTAGATTCATCTATAAAAATAAAGAAGTTTAATACAAATTACTTTTTGAGTTTATACTAATTGAATGTAAAAACTGATACCTACGTATCCTGAAGAACCCATTACGAGTGTTCCCTATCTCTGATAAATATTTTGTTGCAGTATCGCTGACCCCTTTCGATTATAGTTTGTGGTCATAGAACCTGTCAGAAAAAGTTAGAACGAATTGTAATCAACTTGTATACAATAAGACTGTAAATGTGTGTATGTTAGTTACTTATCTGTATCCAAGCATTTCGAATACTTGCTTTCTTTCCTTGCTTCATACAGCTTGGTTTTCATCTTTGATACTAGTCAGTGGAAATAAATGAAGCAAATTTCTAGATTAACAAAAAACTGAAGATTATTTTCAATTAATCCAATTATTTTCAAAACAAAAGTATAAGTGTCATACTTACACTTTTATAGATGTCATTTCCCATTGAACTGAAAGAATAGCTGCAACTAAAAATTATTAATAGGAGAGTTTGAAGAGTCCCACTACCAACCCTGTCATAGACGGTCATCTTCACTTTTCATATGTACATTTTACTATTTCCGTACTTACCGGTCAGGAACATTGCTTATTTCACAGCTTTATGGATTCAGCTGATGCACACGCCGGTGCATATGTACATTATTTTATACAGCTTTTGAACTCGCTAATGCACACGCAGGTGCATATGTACATTTTTATATAGATTTTCATTTGGTACTCGTAGATGCTCCGCCTATTTTTACATACGGAGGTTCTCTAATCGGCTGGTATCGATTAAATGTGCTATCTACGATCTCTGGCAACAAAGAGTCCTTATAAAACTTCTTGAGTTTTTCCTCCATCTGTGTTGCCCAAAATTGATCATTTCTTGATACTTTTATAATTTTTACTCCTTTCGGCGTCCATAAACCAAATAGACAATATTGTCTATTTGTTATATGCAGCTGTCCTTGCACTTGATAATACTAATGGTGGTGGTGGTTACTTCGACGATGGTATCATCGTCTACGCTGCCATCAGGAGTTGCACCTAAATAAGGCACAACGGCATCGATGAAGAGGCCATATGGTCGAATATGAATTCCTAATTCGTCTTCCAGTTGCCTCAAGGCGTTTGCCTCGTTCTCCCTTCCGTATTGTAGGCATCGTAGATTCGGTATTTGCGGATACATTATACTTTTCAAAGTATTTGATCGCGGTCTATCTTTTCGTAATCGGTATATCTTGCCGAAATTGGATTCGGTTAATAATTTTCTCCTATAAGCTATCCATTTCTCGCTTTCCGCTTGATCTCGAGTTTCTGCTTCTATCGTGTGCCGCATCGTTTGCCATTCATGGAGTATATCCATGTGCCTTTTATACTCGGCAGAATATACAGTATCTTCCATATTGGGTTTGTCTGCGTTGGGGCCGTAATTCTGGTCGCAAGATTGTTGCTTATTTTTTAAGTGGGATATATTGGCATTTTCCTTACGATGGTTGTCGGTTCTTCGTCCACTGCCATACTCAATTTGCTGTACGTCCCTTTCGTGTTGAATTGGACGACAGCAGCGTTGACTCTGCCCTGATACGAGCCTCTTCGTCCAAAATTTATTCTTTTACCTCCGATAAATTTGGCAATGATATTATTAGAGCTTTCAACAGCATTATTATTCAGACCGTACAGCAAACTTTCAGCTTTAGCGAAAAGTGGCTGCATCGCTTCTTCGATATTTTGATATATACCGGCTTCTTTCAACTTTGGAATATAATTCACTCTGTCGGGGTCAGAGTATTTCTTACAAAAGTATGCTAACTTCTGACAGTCCTTGTGCTCCCCGAAAACGTGACTCGGTACATTTTTCATATCTTCTTTCAAATTTTGTATATGTTCAACGAGTCTTAATTTCTCTTTTGATCGGTATTCTGCAGCTTTCTTGATACCTGTACGTAAGCGTATAGCATTCTGCTGTACGATAGCTCTTAGCTCCTTGTGGCGGTCTTTTGTTACAATATCGGTAATTTTTCTACCGAAATTGCGAAGCAGGTGATTGGTGCATTCTATTTTTCGTACACGCACCATGTACTTTTCATATGGATCATTGTCCAATATCTTCTTGTACACGCTGCTATCGCCATCGGCAACAAGTATAGAGTAGATGAGGTCGTGCATTTCTATGCTGCACTTGAATCCTTCCACAATAGCAGCACTTTCCATCCCAGTCGAATTCTGGTTACGACCCCAGTTTTTAAAGCATCGATGCTCGCGTGCTTCTTCCATGTTCTTCGCCGCTCTTTGGCAAATCAGGCGAAATTTATTTTTCACGCTGATATATAATACTTTTTTCGTGTGGTATCCCACAATGGCTCCTACCCCAGAAAGGGAATTGTAATCACCTCCGCGGTATGACCTCTTCATCCAGCTGCCATCCACGATAACTGATATCCACGGTATATCAGTTCCTGGAACTATATCGCCCCTTGCTCTGGATAATTCTTGTTCCTCTCTTCCTGCATCTTCCATTTCGCGTTGTGCGGCCACTTCGAAGGCATCGATTATGTCATTCTGACATTTCTCATATATTCTTTTCGTCATGCAGGACACGTCTATAGCAGACATTACTTCTTCCAGTTGATTGTATCCGCCGCCCGTCACCATTGTTGCGGAAACAGCGGCGTGGTTGATATCCATGCTGCCATGATTCTGCTGAAGACAGGATATACGCTCCACGTGATTACACATTCGGCATTGAACATTGTACGTTTTTTCCAATCCATACTGTTGACATCCAATTATGTCAAAATGTTCAATGCCACAGCCTATAGTCGAATGATTTTGCAAATTTTTTATTTGTTCGAAAACATACGCAAAATCAGCGAAGTCTATACCTCTGGATATTGAATTTTTCAACTGTTGAGGTTCCGCTCGCTCTACCACATAATTACAGTCGTAATTCATCGAATTTCCGATATCTTCATTCGTTTCTTCCTCGATGTCCATTACGAAAGGTCTTTCGCAGCTGGCTACCAGGTTTTATACCTTTCGTCACTGGTGTCGTTCTTTCTTCTTCGCTTTTGTTTACATCCATCTTTTCGTTTTCCTCGAAATCTACTTCTTCTGTAATTTCTTGAGTAATTTCAATATTTTCGACAGTTTTTACTTCTTCATGTCCTGACATAGCAGGAACTTCATCCTCTTGGAATATTTGGTACGAAGTACCTGTTTCCTCCGCGGTACTTCGACTTACCGCGAGGCACGCTGCTTTTTTTACTTGCCGGCTATACGGAAAGAATGAATAATTATAATTAATTATATGCGGGGCATACATAAATGTAAGAAAAATGTATTATACAAATGTACGAAGACGACAGAAATTCGACAATAATAAAATGAACGGAATTGCTTGAAAAATAGAAGTGCACAATCAGAAGCTATCTGAGTTGGAAATAGTCTGATTTATGTGACATTAGGTATCATTTTAATCAAGAAAACACCAGAAAATTCTTTGGTGACATCTTTTCCATTGATTCAATGAAGGGCACAGAATTTGATTTTGTGAACAATTGATGGGGCACCGGCCTTGCGACCGTAGGCAGCCGAGCAAACTCAGGTATGGCGCTTAGCGGACAACAAAGGATAGCCCCATCCACCATTTTTGCAATGGAAATTGTTGTTCAGAATCGTCTCAGCTACCCCTCATTTCCGGCTCCTCCCCGACTTTTGGGAAACCCTGAATAAGAGAATCTTTGTACGTAGACATTTTTTGTGTGAACTTTTGTCACGATATGATATAAAGTTGTATACTCCGCATTTCATTATAAAGAAATAGCATTTTTTTTTAATTTTTAAACATATTTTAGACTCTTTTGACAATTGCGCGTGTTCGTGCGCAGACTTTTTTTGCCCAATGTAAATCGGATGTAAGTAGTGCATAATGGAGTCAGTGCATGCATTGCTTGCTATAGTTCGATTTATATTAATTTATGATATTCATAAGAAAATGAGACGTTTCGTGGTAGTCCTTTCGAGGTAATCGTCTTCTACACTGACGGACAAAATTAAAGGGACACTATTTTAAAACGTCATATCTATGGGAGTTTTCAACCGATTTTGAAGAAACTTCGTGAGTAGTAGTTTTGAAGTGTTCTATAAATGTGTGCAAAGTTGCATTGGTGAGGGTTGATACGAAGGGGTTAATTCGCCCCCGTAAAGAGGAGCACGTAAAAAAAAGACACTTCTGAGGGGGCCAGGGGTGACGGAAGGGGTTGAAAAAATAAAAAAAAACATTTGGGGCGACTCTCCTCGATGCTCTCTACAAAATGCACCCCTCAAAATCCTTCTCGGGCAAATCCACCACTCACAACACTCCACCCCCTCCAAAATCCACAATTTTTGGACTATAGCCCCGAATTTGGGCTCAATGCATTCTCTGGAATCTCCTGATCCAGGAAATGCCAACACTCACGCCGGCGCCCCATAGGCACCCCTTAGAGGGATGCAACAGTTCGCCACTTTTCAACACCCTTCGTAAGGAAGCACTTCCGCACCTCGAAGGGCGATGAAATTCACCATGTTTATTCTCGGTACGTTAAGGATCAATGTCATTTAAAGCTCGTTTCGAAAACTGCCCCTGGAGCTGAACAAGGTGGCCCAGAGTTAAGGGTGGTCCACCCACAGGTGTAGGGGTTGGAACGATATTTCGTTGCGTGGAACACATGTGATACGGTCCAAGGCATTGGAGTGACACAGTTTTGATGTCTTTTCCCCGCGTGGATAGCATTAAAATACGAAAATGTCGTTTTCTTTGGAAAACCCACCCGCGAGTTTAGGCCTGTGTACCAGGTGAACGAGTAATCCTACGTCAACGCCGTTCATGGATTCGGACGAGCGAATGCTTTATTAACAGGTCCACAAAAAGTCGGATATTTTGAATCACGCTTTCATTGTCAAATCGGAGTAGATTTGAAAGAGTGTTAAGTGGGCCGGACGGAGCCGGCATTCAGGAGCGCCTGGAGTTACGCAACCAACCATTCCTTGTACCTCGCTACGGTTACTCTCGCGTCCCTCGACTGAAGCGTGTCTCACACAGTCGCGTTGCGCAAACGGTATTTCCTTATGTTCAATCGAGTGTGTTGGAAGAACGCCCTTCCAAAGCGGACGGCTTAATTCTTGCTATGTAATTGAGTGGAAGAGTTCGGAGTGTAGGTGAGATTGACCTTTTATTTTAGAACGATTACTGAGCCATTACTTGCCACCGTAGTGGCAAGAGTACCACCGTAGTGGTAAGATTCATTTTTTTACATATTTTTATTATGTACTATACACGTCGATTTCTGAGAATTTAGGGTAATAAATAAACGTGGTTTATTGGCTTGGTTTCGAGGTTTACGCGCTCGTAAACCTCGTTGAGAATAAACATGGTGAATTTCATCGCCCTTCGAGGTGCGGAAGTGCTTCCTTACGAAGGGTGTTGAAAAGTGGCGAACTGTTGCATCCCTCTAAGGGGTGCCTATGGGGCGCCGGCGTGGGTGTTGGCATTTCCTGGATCAGGAGATTCCAGGGAATGCATTGAGCCCAAATTCGGGGCTATAGTCCAAAAATTGTGGATTTTGGATGGAATGGAGTGTTGTGAGTGGTGGATTTGCCCGAGAAGGATTTTGAGGGGTGCATTTTGTAGAGGGCATCGAGGAGGGTCGCCCCAAATGTTTTTTTTTATTTTTTCAACCCCTTCCGTCACCCCTGGCCTCCTCAGAAGTGGCTTCTTTCGACGTGCCCCTCTTTACGGGGGCGAATTAACCCCTTCGTATCAACCCTCGCCAATGCAACTTTGCACACATTTATAGAACACTTCAAAACTACTCCTCACGAAGTTTTCCCAAAATCGATTGAAAACTCCCATAGATATGACGTTTTAAAATAGTGTCCCTTTAATTTTGTCCGTCAGTGTACGTTATCATGATTGAATTGTTTAATTAAAATGGAATAAACACGAAAGTTACGAATAAAAGATGTTATATATTGTCATTTGCAAATTGGTTATATGTCCTTCTGCCATAAATCGGATAAAACCATAAAAAATTATATTGCAATAAATTTATTGTTATATATTTTTATTCATTTATTAATTTACAGAGTTTTTTATATTTTTTCAATACAAAATACATATTTTTGTATACATAGATATCTTGGATTTTGTTCTAAATGATATTCATTGTAGTTTACGTGAAATTAGGGGGATTGGAAAACCTTGTCAGAAAAACGAAGTAGTTTGGCTAAAATCATCATTGTTGAAACTTTTTATATAAACCATATGTAATATATAGCGTTAGAATAATTTGATCTCGCAAATTTTGAATGATTTGATTCTTTGATAAATTGAAGAGCGAACACGTATGCGCGCCGTGAAATTTCATGACTTATTGAAGTTAAATAATAATAATAATAATAATTGTATGAAGTAAAAGTCTTCACAGCAATATTCTATACATAATTTATGGTATATAATGTTTAAATATAAAATATAGTAAAATTTGTAATGCAAATACTCAATATTTTCTTTGTAAATAGATTTTGCTTTAGAAAGTTCCGATGACTCGCGTGAAAATGTTCAAACACAAGAAGATATCGATTCTGATCAGTGTTTCATAGCGCTTTACGAAAACTCATCCGATGATAATAATTAGTCATCAAAATGATATATTTTTATAATATGTAATACACTCGTACCAACGTATTGGATAACGCTAATGTCGGCGGTAAACGTCATCTTTAGAGAAAAGGAGGGTTAACTTTAAAAATCGTGCAAATTAGAAAAAAAAATCGTAAACAGGTTTTTAAAACAACATTTTGTAGGTAAAATTTTTGTTGTCTTTTTCGAGAAAAAAAGAACAAGACAACAAAAATTAGTTTAAATTAGTAATATTACGGTAAAGTTGACATTTCAAGCTATAAAACGCTTTTTCAACTTTAATTTTACGGCGATTTTTCACCGAGTTACAGCGATTTGAAAATAAGCTAGGTTTAAAACTACGAACGTTAGAAAGTTCTATTTAGTCTTAAAAGATAGAGGAGTGTTTTCTAAATAAGAAGACATATTCCTTTATAATTATCTGATATTTTGAATGCCTGTAAATGAACATCGAAGTTCAAAAAGTTGGCGACGTGAATACTTTTCACGAAATACTTTTGTATTTTTATGAAAAGTTATTCGTCTAGGTCGAATTTACTACGCATTATTGGATTCTGCAAACATTTCTGAAGAGAAAACCACCCGCGGTAAACGTTGGAACGTTTTTTAGTTCGTACAGATCTAGAAATTATTAATTTAGAACGCACGAATTCTGTTTGCCGGCGCGCAGGCTTCGCTCGCTTTATATCGGTGAATCATGGCCTTCGTCATGCGTTCTGCACAATCGTCGCCACGTGCTTGAATAACAACAATCAGATTCTTGTAACTTCGTTAAAATTCGCCACACATTGACGAATAGAAGACCATTTTAAAGCTTAATGTTTCTACTTTTCGATACTTTAATCTTTTGTTATTTAAGTTAGTGTATGGGGGGTAAACTCTGCTCTAGAGAGATTTTTTATAGGTAGCAGTTTTCAGTAAAAATTAGCAACAAAATATACAATTATAGATTGAATTAATTGTTAAATAATTCAATTTAGATTTAAATAAAGTTTGCTTAATACCAAATTAGCAAAAGTCGAATAATTGAAGATAGAAAAACGGGAAATTAATGATTAAAATTTAAACAGTGGACAATTATCTCCGTTTTGTTGAGTTGCAGTATAAATGAAATATTAAAAATGAAGAATTACTTATCTGGAACATGTAAATGTAATACAAAAACCGATAGCGCGTGGCGCCGATTAGGCGAATCCCGTAGTGACGGCCCTGACTGACCGAAATATAGCGAACAATGGCTGTGCATCGGCAAAATACTATTCATGCGTTCCGAGTTGACATTTTGTCAAACCGTATGGATTAGAAACCGTTCCAACATTTGCCGCGGGTGGTTTTCTCTTCAGAAATGTTTGCAGAATCCGATAACGTAGTGTAAAATCGACCTAGGTGAATAACTCTTCATTAAAATACAAAAGTATGTCGTGAAAAATTCACGCATCATCACCTTTTTGAAATTCGGTGTTCATTTACAGGCATTCAAAGAAGCAGATAATTCTAAAGGAATATGTCTTCATATTCAGAAAACACTTCTCTATCATTTAAGACTAAATAGAACTTTCTAGCGTTCGTAGTTTTCAAGTAATACTACGTTTTCTTTAAAAATCGACCGTTTTTACAAAATCTCGTATTTCTCGAAAACTAAGAGTGATGGAGCAATTTCACTTTCAGATTCGTATTTAGGACGAGGAACCCTATAAGAATCACGTAGTGGATATCGCGGAAAAAAATCATGTTGGACAGTGTAATTAAATTTAATGCACCCACAATGAAATGAGAACTAATTTACGTATTGCAAAGATTTAAAGATGCATGGCGTTTCTAATATATATTATACAGCTGGGTCGGCGTCGTGTGGCGCGGCGCGATACGTGTTCGCTCCTAAACTGTTTAAATTACTGCTACACCGATTTATCATCACCCAAAGTTTGTCAGACCAAACTTTTTAATGCGATATATTACATATAGTGCAAAACAGTTGAATGACAAAAGGATATTTGTAATGAAATTAGCAGAAATTTTATGTCTCGGGCTCTCGGACTAACAAACACGGATGAAATTGGTTCAAATAACTAACAGTCATTTACATATACAAATGCGTTTCAAATAACGTAACTTTCCTTGCTCGAATCTTTCTATTTTTGGATAATCGTCGTGAAGATAACAGGAGCTTCTTTCTTTTCACGTCGCGCTTTTTACAGCGTTTATCTCTTCTGTCTTCATCTTATTTTTCTATTGCGACACTTACGGAACTATCGCACATTGCACAATACACATAATATGTAAAATATCGCGTTGACGCGCACCACTCTCACCACGAACGCAGAATTGCACAATTTGCAAATATGAATTTGTCCGCAGTCAAAAAAACCCAGACTATCCTCTGCGTCTTCACCGTAGTGCAAATGACACAAAACTGATTACCTAGCGCTTTCGCTGCAGTATTAACAGATGTGAGAGAGCGTTACGTGGGATGTTGTACACATGTTCCGAACTTGAATATCGGTATGACTACTGTAAATGCAACGATGAAACTCTTTTATTTTTCAATTTTTCTTACTGAAACTTTTACCAGCGTATCTGTCAAAATTTTCTGATTGAAATGAGACTAAACACGACATATGTAGTTTGTATTATATCTATACATACAATATAAAAATAAAAGGCTTGACTCACTGACTTATTAACGCTAAACCCGTGAACCTAGAAAGCTGAAATTTTGTACAGAGGTTTTCTTTGTGATCTCTACAAGGAATAAGAAAGGATATTTTAAAATTCAATCCCTAAGGGGGTAAAAAGGGGTTGCAATATTTGTCTGTCTGTTTAAACGGGCTAATCTCCGGAACTACTGAATCGGTTTTCAATATTTTTTCACTAATAGAAAGCTACACTATCCCCGAGTAATACAGGCTATGTTTTATTTCGATAAAAATACGGTTTCGATTTGAAATCTCAAGATTTGTAAATGAAGTTGTGGCATTGTTATACTCACAATGAGAAATATCGATTGAAACATCTCAGTAATGGAAAACAAAAGGCAGTCACCTACTGATTCACGCAATGCAAACAACATAAAAGAAATGCATAGTATTCCACGCGGGTGAAACCGTTGCAATGCATAGAAATATAATTAACATTATTATTGTTAATTTTAAA
>NW_026534137.1:22786-46998 GCF_026225885.1 Hylaeus anthracinus | reverse complement strand
GGTGGGGTGTTGTGAGGGGTGGGTTTGTTCGAGAGCGATTTTAAGGGGTGCATTTTGTAGGGGGCATCAAACAGAGTCGCCTCAAAGGTTTTTTTGATTTTTTTACTCCCTTCCGTCGCTCTTGGATCCTTCGAAGTGCCGTTTTTCTGCATTACCCCTTTAGGGGGGGGGTGAATTAACCCTTTCTCATCAACCCTCGCCCATGTAACTTTACATACGCCCAGAGGACACTTCGAAACTACTCCTCACGGAGTTTCATTCCAATCGGTTGAAAATTTCCATGTTTTCGAACCGTTTAAAAGTTTGTCCGCTAAGTTTTGCGCATTAGTGTATATTCTTTCCGTACTACATACGGATATTTACACTGAACGTACCAAGCGATGTCAAATGACACTTTTCAAAATTTACTTTAAAATCGTTCATTCATTGATATTTCTTTCGCTCATCCGACTTTCTGTAAATTTATATATTATCTGGTTATTCGGTGTATATAATTTATAATACTTTGGAGTCAGATAACTGAAGAGAATGGGAGTGAGTATGCATCGAGAGGTTATGAGAATAAACTTGTCGCATGATACTGCCATTTTATGTCATTAATATACTACTTTATTTATATTCATTATTTGATATTCTATGTAAATAAATACGATGCATATATTTATATCTTTTTATTAAAACATTTGATCGAAAAAATCACTGTTTTGAACAATCTTTTCACTTAAATCGCTCTTTTCTCAAATTCCTTAAATGCTAGACAAATTTCGCGCCCAGATTTGAATTCGGCATGTCAAAATCCATAAAAAAAAATTCTACCACTCATAGTAATGGAGAAACTAAAATTTTGTTGCAAAAGTGCAAGTTCAACTTACATTTTAAAGGTCAATCATTATCCGTATCACTTCCTCTATATTTTTCTCTTAATCTGTGAAGTTTCAGATTTAATTTCATCCAAGAATCATCTCTCTATCTCATTTCGTTCAAGAGTTCTACGATTTTGACACAGATTTGGTCGATTTTGCTCACTGTGCACCGTACGCACGATCCTTTGATCATGCACCGACAGCAGTCGAAAAGCGTTCGTCAGCGCACAGGCCGTGAGCGATAGCCAGAAGTGGGGGTCGAATCCATGCGTCGAACCGTTCGTGCGTCGAAAAATGCTTGGCAGCACTGTCGACATCATATCGCCACACTATTGTGGCGTAAATATAAAGTCCCTAGATCATAAGTTCCCATCTAGTTTAAGTTGGTAGTTAGGGTAATGTAAAGGATGTTGGATGTAGAGACCCACGAGTTTTTGTACAAAGCAAAATAAAATAAATCTTTATTGTTAACCGTTAAAAGGCGTGTCGATCGGTTTCCCCTACAATTGGTGCCGAAGCTCGTTTACAAAACAAAGAAACATGTCGAACGACGAAGAAAAAGGGGCCCGAGAAGACCTGGAGGTAAATGCGAGCGATTTTCGAAGTGTTAAACTACCTACATTTTGGCGTGAAGACCCTCGATTTTGGTTCGCGATGCTAGAACGAGAATTTGCGGCCTATGGCATTCGGTCAAATGCTGTTAAGTGTACGGCGGTAATCCGTCACTTAGATAATACGATAATAAGAACTGTATCCGATATAATTTCCTCGCCGGATACGGAGGATTCGTACAAAAAAATCAAGGAAGCATTAATAAGCAGGATAACGTCATCGGAGGATACGCAACTGTGACAATTATTAACAGGCGTAGATTTAGATTTCTACAAACATTATGCCTGCAGAGATTTCCAAAGCGAATACAGGAAATACTACCCGTAGTGGAAGACACGGAATTAGACAAACTGGCATTACTAGCGGATAAAACAATGAAGCGATCGGCTCATGTTGAAGTGGCGCCGGTCTCGGAAAGAGACGGGTCGCAAGAAGCAGTAGAAGGAAATTCTGAAATCGCGGCATTGGCAAGAAAGATAGAAAAGTTAGAGGTGCTGGTTCGCGACAACATGAAGAGGCGGCCATTTTACCGAAGCTGTAGTCGAGACCGTAGCAACAGTAGAAGGCGCCATTTCAGAGGTCGCCATTTCAGAGGGCACTCTCAATCGAGGGATGGCAACTGCGCGGAACAGCAGAATACTTGTTTTTACCATAGGAGATTCAAGGAGATTTCATTTAGGTGCAATCCACCCTGTAATTGGACTGGACCTGATAAAAGAAGGCAGGAAAACTGAATCAATCACCTTTTGTGGAAGCGTTAAGAGGTGACATTACTAAGAGACGTCTCATAATTACAGACAAGGAAAATAACATACAATTTTTAATTGATACGGGTGCTGACATTTCCAACCTACCAAAATCCACCAGACGTGGATTAAAAACAGATACATACAAGTTATATGCTGCAAATGGTACAGTTATTAATACATACGGCAATAAAAGATTAACAGTTAATTTAGAATTATGTAGACCATTTACATGGCGGTTCATGGTGGCGGATGTGGCAAAAGCGATTATAGGAGCGGACATTCTACATCATTACAATTTATTAGTAGACCTCAGGAGATGTCGGATCATTGACTCGAACATCAACCTTTTTAAAATTGGAGCAATAATAGATTCAACATTGCCAACAATCAGCACAATAAATATTAAAGACAAATATCAGGTATTACTCAAAGAATTTACCAATATTACTAAGCCACAGCATCAGGTTAAAAGAAATCACAACGTATATCACTATACATATATGTTAGCGTCAACGTCCTTAGGAACCTTTTACGGTAAATAGTTAGTCGCCTTTCAGACTGCGACAGTTTTATGGTAGAGTCAGTACGACCGAGCGGATTCCTGATGAACGCCAGGCGACCACCATGGACGGTCGGCTGGCGAGAGATGATGCCTCGGCACTAAGTATCGAGTGACGAAGGTCTGTTTGTTTATATCTAACAGATGTGTCGATTGGCAAGCAACCCGACGGTGCATTGCCTAAAAGTACAAAGACGTTGACCTAGAGGAACTGGCCACGGAGTGGGAAAGGCATTTGCCTTTTGGTAAGAGGACTGTGAGGAACAGCACGGCACTTACCCCAGAACCGTTGAAGGAAAAAGTCGTTTGTATTTTTCTAACATATAGTAACCAAAGGACCACCAGTAGCAGACAAACCTAGGAGATTGACACCAGAAAAATTGGCAGTCGCAAAGACAGAATTCCAGCAAATGTTGACTGAGGGCATCATACAGTAGGGCTGTCGAGTACTCGAAAAAGGCGAGTCGAGTTTTACTAAAGCGAGGACTAAAGTCGGACTAAAGCGAGCGCCTCGGAGGAGGCGGATTCACGTTGCCGGAACGTGACGGTCCGTGTCGTACAGTCTGAATCGACCTTTACTCGGTTCTTTCGAGGCGCACGCTTCGGCCAGAGTTACTCGGTCCTGTCGAGCCGCTCGCTTCTTTCGAGTACTCGGCTCGGATCGAAAAGTGAGACTCGACTCGGCTCGGCTCACGAGTAGTTCGAAACATCCGAGTTTTCCTACAGGCCTATCATACAGCCATCGAAGAGCCAATGGGCGAGTCCATTACATATGATAAAGAAAAATACTGCTTAATGGAGGTTGAGCGGTGATTATAGGAGGCTAAAGAGTGTTACAATGCCAGATAGATACCCATTACTACATGTACAGGATATCATGGATGATTTTTATGGTGTCACAGTATTTTCAGTAATAGATTTGCGAAGAGCATATCATCAGATACGAATGGCACCGGAGAACCAACCTAAACTGCAATTACAACCCCCTTTGGATTGTACGAATATACAATAACGCCGTTCGGATTGACAAATGCATCACAAGCCTTCCAAAGGCTAATGGATGTGATACTAAGGGATTTACAATATTGTCGATGTTACATTGATGACATTATGGAGCAGCATATTGGAGCAGCTTGAAGCACATCTGCGAGCAGTTTTCCAAAAGCTGAAAGAGCATGGTCTAACCATAAATGTATCAAAGTGCCAATTCGCACAGGAAGAAGTGGAATATTTAGATTGTAAAATTAACAAACTAGGTATCGCTCCGTTGGAAAAAAGGGTTTCAGCGATACAGACATACCCAAAAGCAACCACAATTAGTAAGGTAAGAAGATTTTTAGGTGTACTAAATTATTATAGGAGATTTCTTCCCAATGCAGGGGAGATTCTAGTACCGTTGAACCAAATGCTCAAAGGAGCGAAGAGAAAAGATGACAGGCCAGTCAAGTGGACGGAGAATGCAGAAAAAGTCTTCGACAAATGCAAAGAGTTAATGGCAACAGCTGTATTGTTGCATCATCCAGTAAAAGGAGCAAAATTGGCTCTCACAACAAATGCTTCAAATATTGCGTTGGGAGCAGTGTTGGAATAATGGAATCAAAACAGGTGGGAACCACTAGGTTCCTTTTCTAGAAAAGTGGACAGAGCTCAAATAAGATACAGCACATATGATAGAGACTTGCTGGCAATTTATAAAAGTATCAAATTTTTTAAACATTGGGTAGAAGGTAGAGCTTATGATCAGAACGGATCATAAACCTCTCGTGTATGTCTTTCAGCAAAAAGCTGATAAGACAACACCGAGACGATTACGTATTAGATTTCATTGGGCAGTATACAACGAGTATACAGCATGTGACAGGAACGATGAACAAAATTGCAGATGCACTGTCACGGTTACCAACTATAAATTTACCAGTTTTGGTTTCAACGGAAGAATTACTTGAAGAGCAGCAAATAGATGAAGAACTGCAAAATTTAATAGGAAGACCAAATCAAATGGACAAATGGGGTATTAGAAAAATTGCCATCAGCGATTTCAATAAACATATACATATGTATATGGTGACATTTTCAACGAAGCAGTCAGACCATACATACCTAAAGCCCTAAGGAAAAGGATTTTCGAGGCTATACACAATTTGTCCCAACCAGGAGGAAAAGCTACGAAGAAGATTATAGCAAAAAGCTTCATGTGGCCACAGATGAGAGAAGATATTACCAATTGGGTGCGTTCTTCTTTAGATTGCCAACGAGGGAAGGTTCACAGACACAATAAAAAACAACCACAGCATATTGAAGTTCCAACTGGAAGATTTGAACATATACACGTGGATATTATGGGACTTCTTCCACCATCCAAAAATTTTGGATATTGCCTGACTATAATAGATAGGTTTATACGTTGGCCTGAAGCAATCCCATTAAAGGACATATCAGCTGATTCAGTAGCAATAGCATTATTTAATAATTGGATTGCAAGATTTGGAACGCTAATAACAATGACCACGGACCCAGCATATAATGGATTAGTAGAAAAATGGCACAGATCATTTAAAACAGCCATCATATGCCATAAGGATAATGAGTGGACAGAAATTTTGCCCACGGTATTGTTAGGTCTGAGAACGAGTTTTAAAGAGGATATTAATGCAACAGCAGCTGAGGTGATATATGGAAGCAGCATACGCTTACCAGGAGAATTTTTTAAGCAAGGCGAAAGAAGCGACCCAGAACATTTTATTAATAAATTCCGACAATGTATTAAGAGAATTAAACCAATTACAACCGCTCACCATTCCAGGCGTAAGGTATTCACGAATAAAACGTTATATACATGTACACATGTTTTTGTTAGGATAGATGCTGTAAAAGAATCATTGGATCCACCTTACGAAGGGCCATCTCAAATTTTAAAAAGATTCTCAGACGATGTATTTCAAATTAATTATAAAGGAAAACCCACAAATATATTCATCGAGCGATTAAAACCGGCATTTACGGAAGATGTGGGAGAAACAAGCGGAGAAGGATCAAGAAGTACTGAACTTTGAACGTACGCGCGAGAAAAAACTGTGAGATTCGCAGTTTAACATTTTAAACCGCTCGGAGGGAAGTGATATGGCGTAAATATAAAGTCCCTAGATCATAAGTTCCCATCTAGTTTAAGTTGGTAGTTTGAGTAATGTAACGGATGTTGGATGTGGAGACCAACGAGTTTTTGTACAAAGCGAAATAAAATAAATCGTTATTATTAACCGTTAAAAGGGGTGTCGATCGGGTTCCCCTACTCTATGCATACACTAGAGTCATCTAGCGTTCTTTAACGCGGACTAATAACCTCTTCTCTGCCCTGATGTATCCAACCAAAGGCGACACATCGTTTGGTTCTTACGTTTTCCCGTAACGCCTCAATCTGTATGTGTGTGAAATTAGCCCCGCACTTTTCGAATTTTTGATTTTTTTAAATTGTGCAGCGTTTGTGCCGAATTGTGCCGTAAATCGCAACTCTGTAAGTCAAAGCGTACTCAAGAAAATAGAACAAAACAAAATTTTTGATAGCCCCGCACTTTTCGAATTTTTAGTTTTTCTCTTTTGTGCCGTATTGTGTTATATTTGTGCTGAATTGTGCTGTAAATAAGAGATCAATAACATCAATAACAATTAAGAAAAGAAATAAAACCAAAATTATACTAGCCCCGTACTTTTGCAGAAAGAAACTTTTTTTTCTATAGAAAAATGCGTACTAACTTGTGCTACATTGTCCCATCGATAGAAACTCGATATCTCTAGTCATTTTGCAGATAAAAAATGTTGAATTTGAAGAAATAACAAATTTAATATTCGGGCAATTTGCGAACGGCGACAGATAATCGAATTATGCAAGTTGTGCTAAATTGTGCTACTAACAATACACGAGACACGTGCGTTAAAAATGGAGATTTCCTCGAGGTTAACAAAAATTAACACAAAAAGGTGAGAGTGATTAGAAATTTTGATATTTCCGAATTTTCTTTGATTGTGCCAGATTGTTCTAAACTAGCACAACAAGTTTTCCTAATTACAAAATCTCGTCAGATCGCCAGATTTCGCAGCGTTAGCAAAGTTAGGAATCAGTATATTTGGGGAATATGTATATTGAAAACGTGTATTTCTCAACTGTAATGAATGGTTATATAAGAAAATATATTTTGGGTCTGAGGGTTGTGCAAAAGACAACACGGGTTATACACTAAAAGTTTAATGACGAAAAAAATGGAGGATAATATATCGGTAATATACTACATCCGCACACTTTTGAAATCAATCACGACATAATTGGGACCATATTTACTTGTAACAACTTATTATGTATCAACAGTAACTAAGAAAAGATGCACGGTATATATAACCCAAATTATATCGTGTTTCGTCTCATTTTATTCAGAAAGATGTCATAAATCTGTTGATAAAAGTTTCATACTTACATTAGTATTGTCTCGTTCCGTCCTCTTTTGTTATTCACCGTCATTTTCTACGTTCGAAGCTGCCGGCAAAGATCAAACAATGTGGGAACTCTATGATAAATGCACACTTTCAGTCCCAAGCTTGTGCATTTACCGAGGCATTACTGTACTACGCTACGTGTGACCGCGTGCGAATGCGAATGCAAATTCCTAACGTCTGATTTCTAACTTTGCCAACGCTGCAAAATCTGGCGATCTGACGAGATTTTGTAATTAGGAAAACTTGTTGTGCTAGTTTAGAACAATCTGGCACAATCAAAGAAAATTCGGAAATATCAAAATTTCTAATCACTCTCACCTTTTTGTGTTAATTTTTGTTAACCTCGAGGAAATCTCCATTTTTAACGCACGTGTCTCGTGTATTGTAAGTAGCACAATTTAGCACAATTTGCAAAATTCAATAATCTGTCGCCGTTCGCAAATTGCCTGAATATTAAAATTTGTTATTCCATCAAATTCAACATTTTTTATCTGCAAAATGACTAGAGATATCGAGTTTCTATCGATGGGACAATGTAGCACAAGTTAGTACGCATTTTTCTATAGAAAAAAAAGTTTCTTTCTGCAAAAGTACGGGGCTAGTATAATTTTGGTTTTATTTCTTTTCTTAATTGTTATTGATGTTATTGATCTCTCATTTACAGCACAATTCAGCACAAATATAACACAATACGGCACAAAAAAAAAACTAAAAATTCGAAAAGTGCAGGGCTATCAAAAATTTTGTTTTGTTCTATTTTCTTGAGTATGCTTTGACTTACAGAGTTGGGGTTTACGGCACAATATTGCACAAACGTAGCATAATGTAGCACAATTTAAAAAATCAATAATTCGGAAAGTGCGGGGCTAACTTCACACACATTCAATCTGTATTCAATGAATTTTCGTCCTCGCTTTAGCCTTTGCCTTACCATTTCTCAATAATCGGCAACAATTTACCGGTTTCAGTCTACACACAATTTACACCACTTTTTAAAAATATGTCATCAAAATTTGCTTATTCTCGTAAATATACAGGTTTAATGTTTCAAGAACACGTACATACATCGTTGCTACGATTTTATAAGGAAGTTCTTGGATATTTCGCGTAGCACGGAAACGCGAAAATATATTTAGAGAAAATATATGCTGACTGCAGGAAGAAGGATGCGCTTTGTATCAAATAAAGCGAGTAAAAGTACTTAAGGCAGGTAAATGCTTGTTCAAGAACTGCATTGAGCCAACAACCGGTTAATATTTTTTATTGTAGCTCGCCGTGTGCGCTACAGAATTGACTTTCTCAAAGAATTTTAACCAGATTATTTGAGTATTACTAAGCATAAACGAATGAAAAATTTGCATCGCTTTAATATACTGTATTTAATAATTTGATCAAATTCACCAAGAGCTGGTGAGCAATAATGCAGTTCAAGTAGAAATTATTTCATACATTCCAGTGCATTTTGTCATACTTTTCTAGAATTCTAGAATATCTAGAGCTGGAAAGTATTCATATAAATTAACTAGAAATTATTTCATACTTTTTAGTGCAGTTTTAATGTTTTTCGAAGTCAGTTATATTTTTTCTTTCTCAAAAATTAATTTATAGGTTTTCATCGTTGAAAATGCATTACTGTGCAAAACAATTTTATCCTCAAAGTAGAGTTTCAGAATAAAGTGCACATATAACTCGCAAATTTGTATGCATATTTTAGTAAAAGAAATTACTAAATCTTGCCTTTGAAACGTTATCGTTTACGTATTATCGCAATATTTTATGTCTCAGCCATTCATTTCGTATCTCTGCTTACCTATTTTACATGCAAATAAAAGCGCTAATTAATTAAAACGTTTACTTAACCCCTTTACATTTATTTTGCTCTACTATAGCAATCCATACAATAATCGAAGGAACGAAGTAGGTCTAACGGATCAGATTTTACACGTTAATTTCTGTATTACTTCTTTTAATTGTAAAATCGGTCCTGTTTCTTTCATCGTATAACGATTATAAAATTATAAGAAGTACAATTGAAAAGATTTAATCTTAACTTGATTTTCTTGGTCGTTATGCAAACTACATTTCTCAAAATTCACGAAGTACTCAGCTACGACTTCCCGTAAAGTTGAGGATTATCGTTGCCGAGATCTCTAAAATTGTAGAGCTTCAGATCTGATCCGTTCTCTCTATACGTAAGCGTGTTCAACTCGATCCATTTCCCTGATCTTTACCTATCTATCTCTAACTCTTCTTGAACAAAGTCACTTCGTTTCGATCTCGAATCGTTTTCCCGATCAGCACATTATCCACAATTAACTGTTACCTTAATGTTTCCGTGAAATTTGTTCAGTTAAGCTGAATTAACATGTCTATCAAGATCTACCGAGTTACGTAAAATTATACCGAGCGAATATTAATTTCCGAAAATCCGTAACGTAATAACAATACAATCTTTGTTTTTAGTCTCTTAATCATATTCTGAGTTCACCAGTTTAAATTTTAGAGTTGTTATAAGTTGCTCACGATTATAATTGAATTTTAATACAATTTACTTATTAAACTTGCATCCGCAGGGTGCACTAACGATGTACAATGTCACGCACATAAACAAAAGTTAATATTCGTCAAGTGTCGTCGAAAAGATTAACTCGGAATGATATGATCACTTATTTATTTATTTCCTTTGACAAGCTTAATTTAACATCATACTACTGTAGCATAGTTGTAACCTATCCGAATATAATATAAGATTTATTTGTTCTACTATACAAACAGCCAATACCATTGAAGTTATCTCCTTGATCAGAGGATATATCCGCCTGCACATTTACGATGATACCATTTTTTACGAGCGATTACATACCTACATTTTCTCAACAAAATACAGAATAGCAAGAAGAAAATCGAATATACAGCATCTATGGCTCCTGTTTGAATGTAGGTGATTTAATGTAGGCAGAGTCGGCAGAGGATCGAGTTTCTAAATGTCAATATCGCAACAACAAAAATACTCTATCTCATCGAAATTTCTTACACATTTTCAGGTCGATACGAAGCGAAACGAAAAGCATTTTGTAAATGTATTCTAACGGTAGATGAGTGAGTTGACAGAGGATGCAACACAATACCCCAGGAACAAAGCAGTTCACTGTAGAGTGGCGTTTAATAAGTGAGGGAGTTCCAGTGAAAACCAAAACTCGACTGTCGGCATGCAAAAGTCTGCATGCAACGGTTTTTTTTTAAATTGAAAAGGAGCAGTTCGTTAATTTTCTACGCGAACCAAGTACGACGAATGTTATTCAATACTGCAAACTTTTAGAAAACGGTAAAGAAACGTACCAGTCAAAGTCATGCGATGTTCAATTCACAGTTTTTGGCAGTTAAAAATTATACGGTAACGTAAATTACACTTACGAATTAATTAATTTATGTATTTGTAAGTAGGTACAACTTTGAAACGAAACACCTACAGTGCTCAAAATGAAGAAAGTGTTGTTCAGAATAAGAAGTTGAGAGAAGAACTGAAAGTATAAACATTGGATCGACGTGTAACAAAAGAACGTAATTCTATAAATTGACGTTATTCGTCTTTTGATACAATGCATTAAAGTTTTTGTGTGATACGACTTATGTTCTTTTATTGGTTTTACCGACACGAATGTCTTTTGTTTGTCTTTTGTCTAAAGAAAGATATATTTTCGGGAAATAGCTGCCAATCAGAGCTATCGTGCAGATTGTGCCTGGAAACACGATGCCAACCTTTGATTTCACAAAAGAAGCATCGATTACTTTTTTTATTCCCACAACTAGTACTAATAATGAAATTATATTCGTTTCATGAAATTTTATCGACGCAAAATTAAAGTATCCGAGTACTAAGTAATTCTAACGGTGATAAAAATTACTTTAATTTTCTTGATCCATTTTCATGTGAGTCATTTTTAATACTCGTCTACGTATTCTAGAAGCAGCACGCACGAAACCCTTCTTTACCGCATCTTTAACCCTTTTCACTCGCCTAATCTAGCAAATTTTGTTAGTGATTATGTAGAATAAATTTATGCTAGGGCAAATTTTTAAAAAATGCATATTTTCTTGAGGTTTTCTTCATGAAATTGCAGGAGAAAACAAATCAAAGTATAATGTATATACAGAAATTTAGAGAATAAAATAACTTTTGGAAAAAAATGTAACCGACTACGAAAAAATATTAAAATTGCACTAAAAAGTATGAAATAATTTCTATTTCATTTGTATTAAATGATATTCAATAATACACTAAATTTCTCTTTCCTTTATATTAAATTATGTTAAATAACCTTTTCGTAGTCGGCACAAAATTACAAATGTTTAATTCCTGCTTGAGTTAGTTTTTGGTGAAGGCGGTAATGTTGAATGCTGTTAATGAATACATGTATACTGTCTACGTGAAAGTCCAGGTCGGTCCCCTGGGGTTGTTGATGGCAATAGACTTCCCCAGAAAAAGAGGACTCAAAAGCAAAACTCCTTACAATTGTTTAAGACTAGAGTTTTACGTGGTTTCACGTAACACACTATTGTATAAAAAGTATATTTAATATATTAATATAATGAAATGATACATAAGTAGATATTATAAGCTTAGAAACCCCATCTTTCACACACGATACCAACCTACTCGTATTACCAACAGAAAAGGAACTAGACACGATGTGATCGGTCCTACCAACACATCCCCCTTTCGATCACATACTCCTTTAATTGTTTAATTTCAGTAAGCATATATTTTTTAAATGTTTGTCGGGTGTTAATCCTTTTGTTAACATATCCGCCTCCATCTCTTTGGAATTTACGTGGACTAGTTTTTTATTACCTTCTCTTACCTCATCTCTAATAAAATTATATTTTCTATTTATATGCTTTGTCCTATTAGGAACGTTGTTTTTATGAATCCAGTCTATTGCTGATTTGCTATCGGTTTTCAATACAAGTGGAGGAACAACCGCTGCATCCAATTTGAGGCTTGATAATAGTCCGGCTATCCATTTTAATTCTTTTACGCCTTCGCATATGGACATAATCTCAGATTCACATGTCGATAACGCTACCAACCTTTGTTTTTGGCTTTTCCATCCTATTACGTTATCGCCTAATTTTATTACATATCCACTATATGACCTGGAATCTTTATCGGAATACCAGCTTGCATCAATAGATGCGTTTAACCTAGGGTTTCCTTTGGTGTATTTCAGTCTATATTGGGTGGTTCCCTTTAAGTATCTAAATACACGTTTTATACCATTTAGGTGTATTTTCCTTGGATTATTGCTATACTGTGATCATTTTGAGACGGCATATGATATGTCTGGCCTCGTTCCCGTCTCTATGTATATCAGAGCCCCAAGCATACCCAGATAGCACAGGAACGTTTTCTGTACGTCCATGAGACGTCCAGTGCTAGACATTCCCAGAACGTTTTCTGTACGTCCATGGGACGTCCGGTGCTATCTGGGATAATAATATTAATTAATTAATTAATTAATATTAATATTAATTTACAATTGTAAATAGTGTATTTTATATTCGGAAAAAAATATTCTGTTCTATGTATTGAATAAATATTATATTATAAATAATATAATAAATAATATTTATTTTGTTTAAAAAAAAGTATTTTTCCCTAAATCTAGAAAGTTCAGAGCGAACATCCCTGGGACGTACAAAATTTAGGTCCCATGGACGTTTGTAGGACGTTCCGGGCGGACGTCCCTGGGACGTACAGAATTTAGGTCCCATGGACGTTCGCAGGAATAAAATGGACGTCCATAGGACGCCCAGTGCTATCTGAGTAGTTTGATACTCTGTAACATCTTTTGGTTGTGATTCTTCATATTGGTCTAGGTTACTTTGATATTTCATTGGTGACTTTACCGCATTACATTCATTCATTTTGAATGTATGTAATCTATGTATCGATATACGCTTCTTGTGATATCTCGATACTTTCAATACCGATTTCTATTTTTATGTTTAGAAACTTCATATTACTGTCTTTCTGAACCATTTCAAAATGTTGTTTTAATTTGTTCATCGTTTCATCTATTGTTTCACCATCTGAACCTAGAACTAAACAATCATCTACATATACACCTATTATTAACAGTTGCTTATCTCTCCTTAGTATATATAAACAGGGTTCTTCTGGTATCGGTTTTAATCCCAATTCTTTCATCGTTTTGTCTAATTACTCATTCCAATGTCGTCCAAATTGCGGAAGACCATAAATGCTTTTTTGTAGTTTGCATACCATATCCGAACTTTGCTCGTCTTTGTATCCCTCTGATTGTTCCCTATACATTACCCGTCAAAAAAGCGGGACACTATTTTAAAACGTCATAACTCCGAGAGTCTTCAACCGATCTTCGGGAAACTTCGTGAGCTTTAGTTCTGAAGTGTCCTCTGGGTGTGTGCAAAGTTACATTGACGAGGGTTGATGATAAAGGGTTAATTCACCCCCCCTAAAGGGGTAATGCAGAAAAACGGCACTTCAGAAGGGTCCAGGCGCGACGGAAGGTGGTGAACAAATCAAAAAAACCTTTGAGGCGACTCTGTTTGATGTCCCCTACAAAATGCATCCCTTAAAATCGCTCTCGAACAAACCCACCCCTCACAACACCCCACCACCCCTAAAATCCACAATTTTTGGACGACAGTCTCGATTTTTGGTTCAATGCATTCTCTGGACTCCCCTGATCCCGAAAATGCCATTGCTCATACCGTGCTCACCATAGGCACCCTATGGAGGGGTGGACCAACTTGCAAATTTTTAACCCCCTTCGTAACGGAGCACTTCCACACCTCGGAGGGTGATGAAATTCACCATATTTGTTCTCGATACGTTACGAATGAATGCCGAAATGGTCCTGTTTCGAAAACTGCCCCCAGAGCTGAAGGGAGGGGGGCAGGGGTAGGGGTGGCCCACCCCCAAGTGTAAGGGTTGGAACGTTGTTTCGTTGCGTGGATCACATGTCCAACAATCCAAGGCATCGGTGCGACACAGTTTTCATGTCTTTTTCTCGCGTGAATGGCAATAAAATTCGAAAATGTCGATTTTTTTAAAAACTCGCTTCCAACTTCCGGCCCATCTGCAGAGTGAACGAGTAACCCCACGTCAACACCGTTCGCAAAGTTGGATCCGCGAATGCTTTATTAACAGATCCTCAAAAAATCAAATTTTTTTAATCACGCTTTCGTTGTCAATCTACTCCGATTCACCGATTCTCCGCTGTTCCACCCCCCGCCCCCCAAAGGGTGCCTATGGGGTGCACGGTATGGGTGACAGCATTTTCTGGATCAGGGGAGTCCAGAGAATGCATTGAGCCCAAAATCGAGACTGTCGTCCAAAAATTGTGGATTTTAGGGGGGGGGGGTGTTGTAAGGGTCTGGGTTTGTCCGAGAGCGATTTTAAGGGATGCATTTTGTAGGGAGCATCAAACAGAGTCGCCTCAAAGGTTTTTTTGATTTTTTCACCACCTTCCGTCGCCCCTGGATCCCTCTGAAGTGCCGTTTTTCTGCATTACCTCTTTAGGGGGGGTGAATTAACCCTTTATCATCAACCCTCGTCAATGTAACTCTGCACACACCCAGAGGACACTTCAAAACTAAAGCTCACGAAGTTTCCCGAAGATCTGTTGAAGACTCTCGGAGTTATGACATTTTAAAATAGTGTCCCGTTTTTTTTTTGACGGCTAGTGTATAATGATTTGGTCAATATCCCGTGTAGATAAGCCGTTTTTACGTCGTATTGTCTAATTTTTAACCCTTTTGTTACTGCTAATGATATCAGTGCTCGGAGGCTTTCTAATATTAATACTGGTGCAAATGAATCATTATAGTCTATCCCTTCTCTTTGCATACATCCTACTGTTACCAGTCTCGCTTTGAATTTCTTCATGCTTTCGTCATCCGTTTCTTTTTGAGTATAAACCCATTTACTTTTTATAACTTTCATATCTTCTCTTGGAGGTACTAGTCTCCATACTTGATGTTTCTCCATAGATTTTAATTCTTCTTCCATAGATCGTTTCCAAGATTCTACTTCTGACGCTTGCATCGCTTCTTTAAAATTTGTTGGTATAGCTTCTTTCCTATCTATCACCTGATTCGTCCGATGTACTTCTTTGTTTTGTAACCTCGGGGATCTCCTTACTTCTTTTTCCTTCAATGTATTCTCTCTAGGCCTTAGTCTATTTCGGTATAAATTTTGCGTCTCTTCGTTTGTAACTCTAGCCTTTTTACCTCGTTTGTTTGTTTCTTCTTTTCGAGGTTCTTCGCTTTTCTCCTCGTCTCTTTGTCGTTCCTCTATTTGATTCGATTCTATTTCATTTCTTTTATCTTCTTCGTTTTCCTCCTCGTTTCTTTGTTGTTCCTCTATTTCATTCTATTTCATTTCTCTCATCTTCTTCCTTTCCTTGTTCGGCGTTTATGTACAGTAAATTGGATACATCAATACTGTTCCTTTCCCTTTTATTTTCTAATAATGTCTCCCCTTTCCTATTTTCGTCAAATTTTAGTGTCCTTTCCAAATAAATTTTCACATTTTCCAGGTCATAAATTCTGTAAGCTCTACAATCTTGGCTGTATCCTACGAATATACTCATATTTGCTCTGGGTTCTAATTTATTTCGTGGCGCTTTTGGCACATAATAATATGCTTGACACCCGAATACTTTCGTGAATGACACCGTTGGTTTTCTTCCGCTCCATTTTTCTATTGGTGTGATGTCCATTTCCGATTTGGTTATTGTTATGTTCTTTAAATAGGTTGCCGTTGCTACTGCTTCAGCCCAAAATCTCAGCGGCAGTTTCGCGTCTAGTAGCATAGTTCTTGTCTTGTCTAACAAGGTTCTGTTGGCCCTTTCTGCCACTCTATCACTTTGCAGATTGTACGGAACCGTTCTTTGATGATGAATTTCTTTTTGTCTGAATAATTCTTGAAACCTCTTATTTACGAATTCCGTACCGTTATCAGACCTTACCCTTTTTATTCTTTTCCCAGATTCATTTTCATATCTATTCATGAATTCTAGGAATTTGTCGTATATTTCATATTTAGTTATAGTAAAGTATACGAAGGTAAGTCTGCTAAAATCATCTATTAGTACGTATATGTATCTATTTCCTGCCAAGGATTTAACAAGCATTGGCTCGCACACATCCATATGTATTAATTCTAAAGGTTCGTTCGTCATACGTACATTAATTGGTTTATGAGGTCGTTGGGCAAGTTTTCCTCTTATGCATGCTTTACATTGATCAAGTTTTCCTGTCCTATACTTCAGGTCTCTTACTATTCCCCCTTTTTCCATATTATCCAAATAATTTTCACAAACATGTCCCAACCTCTTGTGCCATAGCATTTTATCCATTTTGTTATATTTTATTTCTTCATCACTTTCATTTGTAATAGCTAAGTTTAGTTTCTGTCTTTGCGGTTGAGATGATAGTATGTATGCTCCGTCCACTTCTTCTCCTTGAGCTACTATTCTTCCATCTTTTCCATCATTTCGACTCCTCTATCAAATATTACTTCATATCCATTCTTGCTTAGTTCGCTAACCGAGAATAAATTAGCACGCAACTGTGACATATAATACTCCAGTAATATTAATAAATTCGGTTGTTTCGTTATTCCTGTGGCCATTACAGATTTATTTTCTCCAGCTAGTTGTCACAGTTTTGTAAATTTCTTATCCAATCTTCATTTCTTGTCATATGCACTGTTATTCACCATCGTTTGATGAATTTGGTTAAATTATTAAATACATCAGATTAAATGCAATGCACCTTTTTCGGAGGTGGCGCAAAATTTAGAATTAAGTATATTAAAAATTGCATAACTTGGTTTAACTTTCTGTCGGAGAAACAAAAAATATGGTCTTCATGTATTGATATCATTACATCCACTTTGACATCATATTCATTAACACTATTCAATATCGCCGTCGCCACCAAATACTATCCCAAACCTAATCAGACAGTATTTTCATGGGTAGAGTATACAGAGTGTCGTTGAATTAGTGTAAGAACCGGAAATGGGGGGTAGCTGAGACAATTCTGAACCACAATTTCCTTCGAGGATAGTGCTTCGCTTTCGTTAATATTCGATACCATTCGAAATTTTTGCAAACAATATCGTAGTTCAGCATCGTCTCAGCTATCCCCAAAATTAAATATTATCAAACTTGGTTTAACTTTCTGTTCGAGGAACAAAAAATATGACATTAATTATTGCTATTACTATATCCGTTTTAGATATCATATTCATTAACACTATTCAATATTGCCGTCCCCACCAAATACTATCCCAAACCTATTCATACAGTATTTCCACGGGGAGAGTTTATACATTAGCAGTAATCAATATTGCCGCCCCTCCCCTCCAAAAAAGCCCCAAATTTACTCAAACTATCTTTGCATGTACATACTATATACATTAACTATTAGTTCCACATAGACAATAAACATGTATACATTGACAGCATTCAATATTGCCGCCTCTACCAAAAGCTAACCTAAACCGGAATAAAGAAATTTTTACATCTGCGCCGCCTCCGAAAAAGGTGCATTGCATTTAATATGACGTATTTAATAATTTAACCAAATTCATGAAACGATGGTGAATAACAATGCAGTTTAAATAGAAATTATTTCATACTTTTCACTGCATTTTCCCATTCTTTTAAGCAATTATATCTAGAGCTAGTGCGTATTCATATAAATTAACTAGAAATTATTTCATACTTTTCACTGTACCTTTTTTGAAGTAAGTTAAATTTTTTTCCAAAAAATTATTTTATTTCACTCTTTTTAGTGGCAATCTATAACCAATAGGTTTCATGCAATAACAATAGTTATGAGCAATATACAGGATGACCCAAAAACGTTGAAGGTGCTTGAAAGGGGTGGTTCCGGGGCGGGTGAGGGGTTGATTTGGAACAATTTTTCCTTAGCGAAAATGGTGTTCGAGGCTCCGTTAAGAAGATATTCCAGAAACAGAAACTCACGACCAATCAGAGTGCGAGTATGCCGAAAGGGCGTCTGCGGAGCCTACGCTTCCGGGTTTCTGTCAATATCTCCTTAACGAAGCCTCGAACAACATTTTTACTATGAAAAAATTGTTTCAAATCACCCCTTGAAACACCCCATTCAAGGACATCCAACATTTTTGGGACACCCTGTATAGTTGCAAATGGGATTATCAGGAATGTATGTGCAACTAAATGTGAAAGGATTGATTGCGTTTGGTAAATTCCTTGTCGAGCTACACCAGAGCATAGCAATTTTGCACCAACACTGGTTTTATAAACAATGAAAGTGTCCATAAATTTTTGCAAATGGGAACATCACGAATTCATCTATCATAAAATGCGGAAGGCTTCATCGCAATCGGTTAATTCCTTACCGAGTTACGTAAGAGAATAGAAATTTTACAATAACAATAGTTATAAACAATAAGAAAAATCGTTTTTGCAAAGTGATCAACTCGAAAACCTGTCCGGCAGTAAAATGTAAAGGGTTTCATCGATTTCATCGAATTCAGGCCGAACATACGTGAAATAATACAATTTTCGATAAAAAGTGCAATAAAGTGGTAAAAAATGGAAGTAGGTCAAATGTCTTTTTAAGCTTTTAAGAGGCAACAAAGCCCTACTAGATGCAAGAAGATTCAATCCGATTGGCCAAATTCCTTTCGAAATAAGAAGCAATATAAAATTTTTCGGTTTTTTGCAAAAAAAGTGAGAAATCCCAAAATTTGTTGGTAATGGGACCACTCCGGAGACATGCTCTACAAGATACAACAGGTTTCATCCCGATTGGTCAAGCCGTCTGGGCGTAATCGAGTAACATACATAAAAAAAATATATACAGGGTGTCCCAAAAGTCGGGGAGGAGCCGGAAATGGGGGGTAGCTGAGACGATTCTGAACAACAATTTCCTTTGCAAAAATGTCGGATGGGGCTTCGTTAAGGAGATATTAAGCGAAACCCCGATCAATCAGAGCGCGCGTAGACCGTTCGAGCGGCCACGGTAGCGAAGGCTACGCGCTAGGCGGCAGCGTCAATGTCCTTCGATGCACGTCGAGTCACTTGTTCGCGTACAAGCGCGGCCGCCAGCGCGTAGCCTTCGCTACCGCGGCCGCTCGAACGGTCTACGCGCGCTCTGATTGGTCGGGGTTTTCGCTTAATATCTCCTTAACGAAACCCCATCCGACATTTTTGCAAAGGAAATTGTTGTTCAGAATCATCTCAGCTACCCCGCCTTTCCGGCTCCTCCCCGACTTTTGGAACACCCTGTATATACATGTCGAATTGAGTAACCTCCTCCTTTTCGAAGTCGGTTAAGGGAGTGGACTCCCGTGCCTTGTATGCGCTCGTACGTACACACAGCTCCACATCACTGTATACGTATATGGAACTGCAAGGGCTTGCGTATTGTCCTATTTTTGTCTCGACAATGCAAATTTGAGACCTCTCAATAGTCGTTTCCGCTAGATAAATGTTCAAACTTGTGCGCAAGCTCCTATAGGTAGTCTACTTTTGCTTTTTTGTGTCATAATTAACAATATTCAGCAGCGCATATTTCAGCAGCGTTAGTTCAGACAACGCGGCAACACTGTCGCACCACCATATTGCTTCTTTTGATCGCGAAATACTGCTGAATATTAGTAATTATGGCACAAAAAAGCAAAAGTAGACTACCTATAGGAGCTTGCGCACAAGTTTGAACATTTATCTAGCGGAAACAACTATTGAGAGGTCTCAAATTTGCATTGTCGAGACAAAAATAGGACAATACGCAAGCCCTTGCAGTTCCGTGTACGTATATAGTGATGTGGAGCTGTATGAGTGCGTACGAGCGCATACAAGGCACGGGAGTCCACTTAAAAATATATAAGCAGGCGTTATGAAGGCGTTGGAGAGTATGAAGTAAAGGGTTTCCTAACAGAAGCCTCAGGGTTTTGTTTTTAATAATAAAATATTCCTGTCAACATGGCGTAGTAAACACTTTCAGTAATGTTCAATTACAATCATGTGTACTTTATTTAAAATATATCAATCGAACATATTCAAAATATATTATACATACTATATGTATATGTTACAGTGAATGTGATAAATAGACTCCGGATCTTTATGCAAAATAAAATCTTCGCGAACGTGCGTAAAAAAGTTGAACCTAAATAGAAATTTTTTTTATTCTGCAAATATTATAACATGAACTCTAGTTTCGATATTTTTTATATTCTTGCATATTGTTTGCATTTTGTAGGTTCTTGCACATTCGAATTTCCGATAAATGCATAAAAATCCGCAGTCTAGTGATAAATTATGGAATATTCTTCAAATTGACCGACGATATAATATAATCACCAACTAGTAAGGGGGAATGTGATAAAATTGTTAATGCATATGCTGTCATACACGGAGATACTGTCCGAGTAGATTTGGGGTTGTTATTGGTTGGGGTGGCAATATTGAATACTATTAAATATAATTCCTATCTCGTAATGGCGAATGTGATAAATATCTTAACTGATTGAGCCCATAGAAAACAGCGCAGTTTTTTTAGTACTTACTAGTCAGAAGAATAGTTGTTTGTTGTACACTATCACGCGAGAGATTGCGAGTAACAATATTTTATAATTTACAACTAAAAATTCAATTAATGGTTATTTTAAGTCATGGATGTAGCGTGAATATTCATTCTAATTGTCTATTTCTAGTATCCATGCATCGATTTGTTGATATAGTCAAATATGCATTTAGCCAATTAAACGGTGCGGGGTTGTAATAACATTTGGAAGCTGTCGTGGTAAGCGTCCAACTGTAAGAACGTTAAATTGAAATTTTTAAAATGATGAATAATTACAAAATTTTTAAATTTAAAAAGTGCGTCGGATCAAAAATTTGAGTGCGTCAAGGTGTCTAAGCGGGGGATGTAACCCTAATAGACAGGTCGCATTAGTGAAAAAATGGCTAGAAATGCTGTTTTTAGCCCCTTTTTTCATCGAGGTTTATTTTTAAATTTCAAGAGTACATTAATTCCGGAGATCCTTCAAGTGCTGAAGTGGAGTTAGGGTTAGGTTCGAAACCTACTCAGACTATTTCCGTGTAGACAGCATATGCATTACCATTATTAAAAAAGACACGTTTCCAAAGTTAGGTTATCTAATGTAATGCGATTCCTGTTCGCACATTTTGCAACGAGAGGCGCAGAGTGCAAAAGGTTAAATGTAATTGAACATTAACATGAAAACTATCCCTAAAAATTTCCGAGTGATAATTCGAGTAACTAACTGTAGTTTTCAACATTTCGGTATTGGAACTTCGTTGTCGAGCAATATAATCGAAAACTAAATGCGAAAATGAATCTTATCGTTTAATATTCCTGCGAAACGAATGATAGCATGCAAGAACAAAGTTATCCCATATTTGTTTCAAAAATGTACCATTAATTTAAATGATTGAATTTTAGTAGGGCCAACTTGATGATAAGCGTTGACAGAGATAGATAGATGTTCAAGCACAAACTGTTGATAAAGCGCGGAAATACGTGGGTGCGTGCGTAATATCTGTATACGTATACCTGAATTTATGTAATATCGTCTATTAATAGGTCAGACCTTACTGTAATCGTGTAAATGGTCATCTTTACGATGGAAATGATAGTAATAATGATGGGCGAGCCAGTGATAACAGAAACAGCTACAGTTCTTAAAGCAAATTTTATTTGCACGTAGAAGCAAACACTGGACATAACAATTATCTCCGTCCTAACTGTATTTCACTTTTAGAAAACGTGACTCTCTGTGTACAGAATGCCCCCAGGTATGAGTACAAACTTTGTCAGCGTGTTCTGTGTCTGAAAATTAAACGAAAATGTTACGCGAAAGTAGGACTATTGAGACTTTATTCAAAATAAATCTAGTTGGTGCTTACCGTTGCATAATTGCAAAGCGATGTCTCTACCAGAGCTGTAAAGTAATGATTATTTTGGAATTTATTACAATTTGGAACAATTACTTTGGAATTAGAAAGAAATTATTTAAGTAATTGTTGATTACTTTTTTTTTAGTAATTATGCGATACCTTATTCTTAATTACTGAGTAATTCAATTACTTTTTAATAATTACTTATAACTGCCCAAATAGTAATTAAAAGGTGCCTCAAATCTAAAGTAGTTAAGTTGAAGCGCCCACACGAGCGAAAACTTCCCTGCGTTACCTGCAAATGTACCGTTAGCACCCCCTATGAACCGATAGGAAGCTCCGGTGCGCTCTATTGGTCCGGCGCTAGCCCAAAACCGTATAAATACGGGCCCGTTTTCCGCCAAGGGTCACTCTGGTTTCACTAGAAGCTCTGTGACCATCGCCGACGGCATAAGGCTCCTACGCGGAATAGCCCCAACCGATCGGTCTTGTGCCACCCTGCGAATAGTTTACCTGAGGCCGAGTTAGGTCTAGCGGGGCGTCAAGTTCGACCTGCGATAGTTAGCCGAGGTAAAGGCTCCTACGGCCTAGCCCTCCACACAACGAGTGGCGTAGAGGATCTCTCACGCCACAAAGTATACCTAAAAGTAATTAAAAAAGTAGTTATAATTACTTTTTAATTACTATCTGGGCAGTTATAAGTAATTATTAAAAAGTAATTGAGTTACTCAGTAATTAAGAATATGGTATTGCATAATTACAAAAAAAAGTAATCAACAATTACTTAAATAATTACTTTCTAATTCCAAAGTAATTGTTCCAAATTGTAATAAATTCCAAAATAATCATTACTTTACAGCTCTGTCTTTGACCCCTGCTGTATTAATTTAAACGAAGATTATACCAAATTTCCAATTCTGCAGAATATTTAATGCTTTAAGGCGAATCGATTTTTCTTTTTACATTTACTTTAATTGTAACATTTTACGACTACTGTTTTTAAATATTACAGGAAAATTCAAAATTTTAATGAAGCTGTAACATCTTTCGTGTGCGCATTCGAACGCTCCTTAAACTTTAAACGTATTTTTCGCGACACTTCTACTTCGTAATCAAATTCCTTCGAAATGAAGAAAGAGAGTAGATGTGAATCACGGAACAGGAGGTCATGCTCCCAAAAAAGAAAATGAATTTTAAATTCTTCGTGGAATATTACGGAATATTATTACTTTATTTTCAGAAGTAAAATAAGTTTTATCTGTATATCATTCAGCACGGTTGCAATAAAATATTGAAAATAAAAGAATATTCGAACAAAAATAATTAGTATAAATAGATAAATTAACGATAGGTTTAGTTGGTAGAAACACGAAAATCTTCGATACATTATTACGTCTTCAACGTCTTCTGGTTAGATTTTTCAAGTATTATTGATAGATAGCCATAGTATTTGCTTGTTTTGCTCTGTTGTGTTTCCTTCTTAGTTGATTTTTCCTGAAGTTCCTCGCCCGCGTTTTCGCCTACTTATATTAAAACGTACCGTAAACCCTCGATACGATCCGCTCGAGTTTTCCTTTTTCGAAACTTTTATACGTTTTCTTGCCCGAAAGTTCTTAACTGTGCCGATCTCAGTTCTTTTCAATGTACCGTACCTTGCAATGTTATGGCGTTTCTTCGCTGTTCCTTCTTTCCGTATCGATCTCTGTCACCCATCTCTTCGAGTATTCTGACAGACAGTCATCTGCACCCTTAACCTCTCACGCGAAACCAATATTGGTCGTTTCTCGAAACAGGTTTACTTAATATCTACACATTCGGTTAACACTTTCCCTTACTATCGATCATGAATATTTTAGACTCTTGCGAAATTACCATCTACTACATGTACACTAGCCGTCAAAAAAAGCGGGACACTATTTTAAAACGTCATAACTCCGAGAGTCTTCAACCGATCTTCGGGAAACTTCGTGAG